>NW_028152112.1:65000-247500 GCF_964638095.1 Poromitra crassiceps
ATGACAACATCATGCAACAGCTGACAACAAGTTTAACATGACAACATCATGCAACAGCTGACAACAAGTTTAACATGACAACATCATGCAACAGCTGCCAACAAGTTTAACATGACAACATCATGCAACAGCTGACAACAAGTTTAACATGACAACATCATGCAACAGCTGCCAACAAGTTTAACATGACAACATCATGCAACAGCTGACAACAAGTTTAACATGACAACATCATGCAACAGCTGACAACAAGTTTAACATGACAACATCATGCAACAGCTGACAACAAGTTTAACATGACAACATCATGCAACAGCTGACAACAAGTTTAACATGACAACATCATGCAACAGCTGACAACAAGTTTAACATGACAACATCATGCAACAGCTGACAACAAGTTTAACATGACATAATGCAGACATTGAAATGTCTTTTCCACCTCAGATTCTATGGAACAAGGCTAGGTCGAAACCTAGCATATGGCCGGCGTGGGAAAGCGTCGATGTTAGCTTGTGCATGTGGTGCCCTGTGCGTATGTGTGTGTGTGTGTGTGTGTGTGTGTGTGTGTGTGTGTGTGTGCGTGTGTGTGTGCGTGTGTGTGTGTGTGGTGTGTGTAAAGTGTGTGTGGTGTGTGTGTGGGGTGTGTGTGTGTGTGTGTGTGTGTGTGAGTGTGTGCATGTGTGTGGTGTGTGTAAAGCGTACAAAGGCATATGTACCGGTTGAGTCCTGTGGCAGAGTAACGCAATCTCGCGTTGTCGTCGTGCATCTGGAGTCTGATTGGTCGACGCAGACCCCAGTAGATATTCAGCAACCCCTCGAGCATGAGCTCTCCATCGTCCTACACACACACACACACACACACACACACACACACACACAGTCATAATAATCAGCACAGGTCAGAGTGGACATCCTGCTGGCAGGCGGCCATATAGTGTCTGATGTGAGGTGTACGTGCCAGAGCAGACGCTCACAGCAGAGGTGGAAAGTACTCAAGTACAAGTACTACTTGAGTCGGGTTTTTTTTGCTATACTTTGACTCTTACTAGAGTAATTGTAATAATAGATATTCTACTTGAGTACTTTTAAATGTACACTGAGTAAACGAATAAATTACGATTTTTGTTTTGCACACCACACTATGAAAACAGCACGGTAGCATATATATATATATATATATATATATATATATATATATTAATTTTTTATATAATTTCCTGGACTAGTAATTTTACTTGTACTTTTTCACTAATGCCTACCCCACACTACAGGATTTTCAAATCCTTGAAGATTATAAAAATCTTGAGAGCCCACACACTACAGGACAGAGAGAGACGATTTTTTAACATTTCAATCTTGGGACACACACACAATCGCGTCTGTTCAAACGCAACCCCACACACTAGAAGATTATGCCGAAGATTCACCTTGGAAGCAGGGCTCGACGTTAACTTTTAAAATGCCTATTCAGTGTGCGCACCGGGTGTAGTAGTGTCATTTCGTTTTCTAAACAAATTTTATTTTTTGTTTTTATAATGCATTTGCACTGAAAGGATTTGTTTAACTAATATTTGCGCGGACAGCCGCGTCCATTCGGGGTGTAGGCCTACTGTGCACGGCCAGGCGAAAACCGTCTGCACAGGTGTCTTGTGGAGGGGCGCATCTGCTGATTTGACTCACTTTTCCGTGCGGACACTCGCCGATGCGGGAAGCTGAGACCTAAGCGCTTGTTGTAGGCTACATGCTTTGCAGTATAGCATTTAGTTTTCCGTCCCGTTCAAAGACGCACGGGTATTTCACCTCGATGACAATTTCCTCGTTCTTTGTTTCTGTGCGGGGCTGCGGGCGGACGCGGACCAGATTATTTTGCGAAAAACTGTAATGGAAACGCAGCTACTACTGGCTCTCTGCTCAAGATGCAATCGCCTGTCGGGTTGTAAATATCTAACATGTTAGATATGCCCGATTCACAATCGGGAAGAGGCAGTCTTCCCGATTGTGAATCTTTGAACCCCACACACTACAGGATCATTTGGGAAGATTATCTGCCCGACGCGCTTCAAATCGGGAGCACCCCCGAGAAAATCGGGAGGGGGGAATCTTGGCCATAATCTTGCAAATTATCCTGTAGTGTGGGGTAGGCAGTAACAATACTTGAGTAGGATTTGTCAGTACTCTCTCCACCTCTGGCTCACAGCCACGGACTGGCCCCTCTCCTCTCGGTCAGGCCTGTCCCATGACGGGACGTCCCGCGCCCGCCCTGCTGTCCAGGGCTGAGGTCACGTCTCACTGAGTCACTGAGACACAAAGTGAAAGTGTAAATGTAGAAGATGACGTGCAAACTCTCATGTGCTCTGAAAGTATAGAAGCAAAAGGTGTGCAGCCTCAGTCTGTTTGATATGTGGCAGGGCCGGCCCCTTGCTCACATCATGGCCATTAAATCAGCCTCAATTAATACTCATTAAATCAGTCAACTAACACACCTGTAACGTTTTGTCACTGTATCTTACATGTTTTCATGCCATTGTGTTCACAAAATCTGTCCACAGACAGACAGGCAGACAGACAGACAGGCAGACAGACAGACAGACAGACAGACAGGCAGGCAGACAGGCAGGCAGACAGACAGGCAGACAGACAGGCAGGCAGACAGACACACAGACAGGCAGACAGGCAGGCAGACAGACAGACAGACAGACAGACAGACAGGCAGACAGACAGGCAGGCAGACAGACAGGCAGGCAGACAGACAGACAGACATATAGACACGGTTGGCAAAGCACTCAAAACAGCTTATGTGGTAGTTCCCACTACAATAGGTGTCTGCAGGACCACGTTTGGCCATGATCACACACACACACACACACACACACACACACACACACACACACACACACACACACACACACACACACACACACACACACACACACACACACACACACACACACACACAGGTGACACGATAAGCTCAGACTGCTGTGCTTGACGTGATTTGTACAGAACATGTGAACGGCTTGTGGACACCAACTCTTTAAGTAGCCTGGGCTGCTCTCTGCCTGGGCTGCTCTCTGCCTGGGCTGCTCTCTGCCTTGTCCTTTCTCTTCTAAGCTTTTATAATCAGCACAAGGCTGATTTATTCTGCATGGAACAGAACACACATGGCTGACAGCTTGATGTCTTTCAGTTATTACAACAAAGTCATCAAAACAGATGAAATGGGCCAATGTAGGAAGAATTGAATGAATTTAACAAATTTGGGGGCCACAAAAATGAATGCTGTACAGGTGCTGAGTGTGTGTTAGAGATGGAAGCGGAAATTAAATGAATGAAATTGAATGAAAATATAAACAAATAAATGATCAAAATCTTGGGGTGCACTTTTCGCCCCTCGATCACGGTCTTTAGGGGCATTCTGAGATTTCGTGGGGCACTTTGGCCCTTGCCCATGGCTAATTTTCTACACGGAAATGGGCAAAATTGTTGAAAGAGATATTTTCCCATAGATACAGTAAAAGCAATCTGTTCTTGTTACAGAGCCCTAATAATGCATTTACAATCACATAACAACCATTCAAATACAGAGAGGGACCAGTCAAACAGATGCAAGAGGGAGTGAAAGAGAGAGAGAGAGAGAGAGAGAGAGAGAGAGAGAGATAGGGGGGAGAGAGAAAGAGAGGAGAGTGAGAGAGAGAGAGAGAGAGAGAGAGATAGGGGGGAGAGAGAAAGAGGAGAGTGAGAGAGAGAGAGAGAGAGAGGGAGAGATAGGGGGGAGAGAGAAAGAGAGGAGCGAGAGAGAGAGAGGGAGAGATAGAGGGAGAGAGAAAGAGAGAGAGGGATAGAGAGGGAGAGATAGGGGGGAGAGAGAAAGAGAGGAGCGAGAGAGAGAGAGAGAGAGGGAGAGATAGAGGGAGAGAGAAAGAGAGGAGAGTGAGAGAGAGAGAGAGGGAGAGAGGGAGAGATAGGGGGGAGAGAGAAAGAGAGGAGAGTGAGAGAGAGAGAGAGAGAGAGAGAGAGAGGGAGAGATAGGGGGGAGAGAGAAAGAGAGGAGAGTGAGAGAGAGAGAGAGAGAGAGAGAGAGGGAGAGATAGGGGGGAGAGAGAAAGAGAGGAGAGTGAGAGAGAGAGGGAGAGATAGGGGGGAGAGAGAAAGAGGGGGGGGAGAGAGTGAAAGAGAGAGAGAGAGAGGGGGGGGTGTCGGGTGGGTGTGGGACATGGGGTGGTCTTAATTGGTAATGTGATTGCTCCCAGGACTTCATTGTTTGTGGAATATAAACACGGTGAGCAGCTGCACCGCTGAACCTGGCTATAACCCCCACACACACACACACACACACACACACACACACACACACACACACACACACACACACACACACACACACACACACACACGTTTACACAGAAGGGGACAAGGTCACATGGTCACAGGGCTATATTTAGCAGCCTGGAGGGGGGGGGGGGGGGGTGGGCTTATCTCTGTGCTGCAGCCTGTATATAAACCCTGGCTCCTTCACACTCCGTCCTCAGAAGACTCACACACAGCAGACTCAACCACATCTCTCTGTTTCAACACACGGCCCGTCAGACCAACAAGTTACGCATCAAAGGTGAGAGTGCTTCGTTATCGCTGTACCTTCCTGGTTTTAGACCAAAAAAACTAACCTTGCATTAGAAACTGTGTCGTCTTTATATGCCGTTTACAATATAGCAGCAGTTACTTTGAAAGGAACTGCATGCGACAACACCACAGATTCACTATGATGAGTAGATTTCAATGTATCCACACATTCACTTCAGCTTAAAATGATTACAGTTTAAATATTTGATATTCAATAATACATACACATGAAAAAGGCCTTTGACAGCATAATGACAACAGTCAAAACAGCAAGTGAACAGATAATAATAGATGACAATAACTACTGTAGATTTGGCTTTTTAACTAAACTGGCTACCTACCTAAAAATCACTCCAGATTTAAATTGTTTCTAAGTTCATTGTTTTGTAATTGGACCTGACTGAAGCCTTTAGAAAAGTCTTGAGATGTTTCTTGAGATGTTTCCAGTCCTGGTTCCTCTCTAACTCTTGTCTCTCCTCTGTCCTGGCAGTATGAGGCGCATGAAGCTGCTGCTTCCCCTGACTCTTCTACCCACCATCACCGAGACACTGGAGGACCACCCCTCCTGCTCCTCCTCCTCCTCCTCGTCTCCCCAGAGCTCCCAGTCTCTGGAGGACTACATGACAAGTATCCAGGCTCTCGCTCGTCCTGTGGAGGCCCCCAGCTGTGGCCCCGTCCGGCTCCAGAGGTCGCCCCGGCCACGGTACTTCTCCAAGCCCCAGATGAAGCACTCGGTGGCACTGCACCGCGCACCGCCCCGCGCCCTGCGGACTTCCAAAGCCTCCTCCCTCAGCCGAAACACAGAGATCTCTCTGAGGATGGCCAGAGGTGCAGACCCTGTGGACTGGCTGTTTGGACAGACACAGATGAGGACTTGAAGGGGGGACGTGGCCAAACAAAAAAACGACACTTTTTTTTTTTTTGATCAATTTTTTATTGGTATTTTCATTAAATAAAAACAAAACAAGGAAGGAAAGGAAAGAATGTGGTTATATCAACATCAAACCAAAAAGAGGAGTTTAAACATGTCTTCTCGAATTGGGAAAAACGAGATAAGAACACCAAACACTGGGTTATTATTCTCCCCTGGATCAATACAAATGACCAAATAAACATTGATAAGCAAGAATAAATGAGAAAAGGGAAGGGCAAGGGAAATTTAACCCAAAAAAAAAAAAAAAAAAAAATTTGTTAAATAGCGTGTTTTAAATCCCTATAATGCCCCTCCTCCCCGCCCAATTTTGCACAATCCTTCTAACTACCCTCCCACCACCCCAGACCCCCCCCCCCCCCACCCCAAGGACCCAGTGGAAGAACAAAATACATTTATTTATAACAAAGATTTAAGGACATTAATGGTATGATTCCAGCAAATAATATTATCTAGTTTAGCATGGTGCATATCGGCCGCCCAGCGTTCCATGATGGCTACATCAATGAAATCTAGCAGCCACTTCTGCACAGACAAAATGTGAGGAGGCTTCCATCTACAGGCTATGAGCCTTTTTGCAGCTGTGAGGCCAGACAGCAGGAGGCGTCTCTGAGTAATAGAAAGGTCTAAGTTAGAGGTGTCATTAAGTAAAAGAAGAGATGGTAAATAAGGAATTGCTTTAGACAGTATGATGGACAGCACATCACAGACCTCCTTCCAGAAATCTACAATCCCTGGGCACTCCCATACCATGTGGAGGAAAGTGCCCAAAGTGTTATGAGTACATAAGCAGCAGTTAGGAGATGGTAAAGCTTTGAATTTATATAGCATGCGAGGAGTATAATATGTACGGTGAATAAAATTAAGGTGTATAACTTGATGATTAGGATTTCTGGAAGAGAGCAGTAAAACGACACTTTTTTGTACGTACTTTGGTGGAGTAGCTTATAAGCGCACAGTGGATTGACGTGCTGTTTATGAACGGATTACAAGCACCACATGGTGGTGGGACGCAGTACGGTGGCTGAACCAGCAAAAGACCAAAGTGAGGCTCTCGGAGAGCTGAAGACATATTTATTTCTATGCACTAAGGAGTTATGTCTCCATGTTTACATGCCTTTATAATATTGTTTTGGTGGAAATATTTTCTTGTTTCTAATAAAAAACAAAATGTGAAAAGATGTATTTGTTGCTCTGTCTCTTTAGAGTAGACTTATTCCAGAACATAAATGTGTTTTGAGTGGGTGACTTTGGGTGATGTGATTTTGGGTGAATATGAGTATTATAATTTAAAGGTAAATTGAAAGGCCTCAGTAAGATCTTTTCAGTGCCAAAAGGACACAACTGAAGTCACAAGTTTTGATGGAAAAAAAGACATATAAGGGGGTTTTGTTTGCTGTCAAAAGGGCATAACTGCACTTACGCCCATTTAACACCAAGAAAACCCCACTTTTGATACTGAACAAGCATTGTGGGTAGAGGATTGTAACAGCTGAAAATGCATGCTGACATAATGCAGTAATGGTAGCATAGCACTGCAGCATGATCACAACATTCTTCCTATTCATATTGTAAGTGATATTCTACTTTATGTCAATATTAGATCAGATTCATCTAAATCCCATGAAATACTACTTAGGCCTATAAATTCAAATGTTATTGTATAATGTTAGGAGTGTGAACAAAAATGAACTGTGATAATAAGACTGATGAGACTGCAGGTAGCTGAAGTTATCCCTCAGTGTTAAGAGCTGTTATATACAGGTCTTATGTGTCCTCCTGCCACATGTCGGACACATACAAAAATGTATTATAGCCTACTAGCAAAAAGAAAAAAGTAGAGTTCAGAATCAAAAGTAGTTTCTCATGTCTACTGTAGGCTATAGAGAGGCAAAGTGCGGGTATAAAGAAAAAACAATTCCAATGTTTTTTTTAAGTTTTGGTCTGAGTGAAATGTTCTATGGTCTCTCCCGATTATAGCGTTAGCTGCACTGTTTGGTTCGACGAAGTGAAACTATTTTATCAGCATTTTACGAAATGTCTATGGGAAAATAAATGGCAGATGAAAATCTCTGGTACAGTGCTGAAGCAGGAAGTGACGTTCCACTTTGCCTCTCTATAGAGGTATGAAAAGGTTTTAACAGACACAAATGTAGCTATCAATCAATTTGATATGTTCCATGTAGCACCGTACAATTTCAAAGGCCTTGGTGAAAGTTGCTGAGCATTACTTTAAGATAAAGATATTCAATCTGATCTTGTTTCAGTGTTGATTAAAGTGTAACTGTTAGATTTGTATTCAAATGAATGTGTTTTTACAATTGTTTACTTACATAAGTCCATATTCTGCATGGCTGTATTGGGACAATGTTTGTGCCAAAAAGGCGTATCTCACTCTTTTGCCATAGAAATAAATAAATAAAAATAAAATAAAGTATTCGACTTAAAATGCAGCAGTGATTGTTTGATAACACAAAAGGTTAACAAATATTGTGCTTAGTAGGCTACAGTATGTGGTAATAGCAGATCATCCAAGTTTGATCAAAATTAGTTTTGGCTCCCCTGGAAAATCTACTATAACACACTGGCCCTTTTGGCTCCAATCCCATATTACATATGAAAGAGATGGACATGATGTCACAGGTAGTTGTGTCTTTGGTTGTGTACCAGTGATTTTTAGTTGCAGGCAAAGCAAAGCAAAGCACTCCACTGCCGTCTTTTGGTCATAAGTGGCACTGCAGCCCGTGGCTGTAAAACTACAATTACCTGCTGTACAACAACCACCAGAGGATGCTGCATGCACAGAGACTAACCGGTGGGTTAGCCTAGCAGAGAAAAGAAAAAATATGCACATCCACCGGATTCCTCAAAAAGCTGGTGCTGGATCACAAAATACAAAGATTTAAAGAAAAGAGTCTTCTGCACACAGTATAATGCTGTCCCGCACAAACGTTGTGTATGGAGCCAGGTTTAAAACCTGAAGAAGCCCTTGCTGGAAACGTTGTTTGTGTATGGAGGGAATTAATTAAAGCACGGGACAGCATTATACTGTGTGTGGACTTTTCTTTTCCTTAGACTAGCAGACACACACACACGCACACACACACACACACACACACACACACACACACACACACACACACACACACACACACACACACACACACACACACACACACACCTTTTGCTCAGTCAAAGTCTGGCATTAGACTGAAATCTGGTGTATCATTAATCACACTACCAACATTATCAGATGATAATCAATCATGGACCTTGTTTCTGATAATAAAGTTGATTGATTGATTGATTGATTGATTGATTGAATCAGTACGTTTTGGAGTGACCGCAGGGTGCTTCACTAGTTGAGAGAGTGCTGGAGGTTCTGGGTTCACAGCACCATCCAGCCTGCTGAAGAGCAAAAAGCAAACCAGTGAACCCCTAAACCAGCTCCTAGAAAGCGGTTGTGTAGTTCAGTGGTCCTAACCTAGGAGTCGGGATCCCCCAGGGGATCGTGACATCATTTTGGGGACAGGAAAAACATATATATATATATATATATGTTTATACAATTTTTATATAATTTCCTGGACTAGTAACAATACTTGTACTTGAGTAGGATTTGTCAGTACTCTCTCCACCTCTGGCTCACAGCCACGGACTGGCCCCTCTCCTCTCGGTCAGGCCTGTCCCATGACGGGACGTCCCGGGCCAGCCCTGCTGTCCAGGGCTGAGGTCACGTCTCACTGAGTCACAGAGCCATGGCTGCTTCAGCTCACGTACACATGCTTTCTTTTGATGTCACAAAGTGAAAGTGTAAATGTAGAAGATGACGTGCAAACTCTCATGTGCTCTGAAGGTATAGAAGCAAAAGGCTTCAGCAGCCTCAGTCTGTTTGATATGTGGCGGGGCCGGCCCCTTGCTCCCATCACGCCCATTGAATCAGTCTCAATTAAGTAAGGGTTAATGTACGACGAGGTGTCCATTATCACTTTTTAAGGGACGACGTGGAGGCGTGAACCGTCCGAGGCGAAGCCGAGGACGGTTGCCTCCGCGAAGTCCCTTAAAAAGTGATAATGGACACCTCGAAGTGCATTAACCCGCTTATACCATGGTCACTTGCCAACAAAACAATAAGACCAGTCATTTATATTTCCATGTGTAATAAATAAAGCAATCTAAATGGCTAAATGTCTGTTATTCATACTGTAAATCAGTCTTCCACGAAATAAAATAGTCCCTCCCACCTCCACCACCCGCTCCGTTTTAAAGCCGACTCAAACGTTAACTTTATTACAGGAATGCGGGTTTAACGATGTTTTGCGTTCTACATTAAATGAAGACATTACCGTTTGGCAGCTTGCTTTATTTTGTATGATAGATACGTATTGGCCAAGTATATTAACATTTAAGAGCGAAGACTTTCAGGAAGTGAGAGTGAGAGAGCAGCGCCCTGCGTGTGCTGCTGATGTGGTGAAATGCAGAGAGAGTTGTCTCTCTCTCTCTCTCTCTCTCTCTCTCTCTCTCTCTCTCTCTCTCTCTCTCTCTCTCTCTCTCTCTCTCTCTCTCTCTCTCTCTCTCTCTCTCTCTCTCTCTCTCTCTCTCTCTCTCGTGCACGAGGGAAATCTTCTCTTTCTCGCCGAGAAGAGCCTGGTGACGCGAGGTTAAAAATCTCCGAAACGAAAATCAAAATTGTAAATAAGAGTTATTTTTGATAAACTGAGCACACAGGGGTGATTTAAATACTTACTTTGACCGAGTCAATTTTTTTCTCAACATCCAAAATTGTCATATTAACCCTTAACGGGGGTATAGAGCTCAAACTGCTCTCCTGATAACACTGATGAAACTATGGCGCATTGATATGAACGGTGAACAGACCATTTAGCTAGGTGTCCATTATCACTGTACAATATCACTTTTTAATGGACACCTTGCAGCCAATCAGAATCGAGTATTCACTCAGACCATGGTATAATACTCATTAAATCAGTCAACTAACACACCTGTAACGTTTTGTCACTGTATCTTACATGTTTTCATGCCATTGTGTTCACAAAATCTGTCCACAGACAGACAGACAGACAGACAGACAGGCAGGCAGGCAGGCAGGCAGGCAGACAGACAGACAGACAGACAGACAGACAGGCAGGCAGGCAGGCAGGCAGACAGACAGACAGACAGACAGACAGACAGGCAGGCAGGCAGGCAGGCAGGCAGACAGACAGACAGACAGACAGACAGACAGACAGACAGGCAGACAGACAGACAGACAGACAGACAGACAGGCAGGCAGACAGACAGACAGACAGACAGACAGACAGACAGACAGACAGACAGGCAGGCAGGCAGGCAGATAGACAGACAGGCAGGCAGGCAGACAGACAGGCAGGCAGGCAGACAGACAGGCAGGCAGGCAGGCAGGCAGACAGACAGACAGACAGACAGACAGACAGGCAGGCAGGCAGACAGACAGGCAGGCAGACAGACAGACAGACAGACAGACAGACAGACAGACAGACAGGCAGGCAGGCAGGCAGACAGACAGACAGACAGGCAGGCAGACAGACAGACAGACAGACAGGCAGGCAGGCAGACAGACAGACAGGCAGGCAGGCAGTCAGACAGACAGACAGACAGGCAGACAGACAGACAGGCAGGCAGGCAGACAGGCAGGCAGACAGGCAGGCAGACAGGGTTGGCAAAGCACTCAAAACAGCTTATGTGGTAGTTCCCACTACAATAGGTGTCTGCAGGACCACGTTTGGCCATGATCTCTCTCACACACACACACACACACACACACACACACACACACACACACACACACACACACACACACACACACACACACACACACACACACAGGTGACACGATAAGCTCAGACTGCTGTGCTTGACGTGATTTGTACAGAACATGTGAACGGCTTGTGGACACCAACTCTTTAAGTAGCCTGGGCTGCTCTCTGCCTGGGCTGCTCTCTGCCTGGGCTGCTCTCTGCCTTGTCCTTTCTCTTCTAAGCTTTTATAATCAGCACAAGGCTGATTTATTCTGCATGGAACAGAACACACATGGCTGACAGCTTGATGTCTTTCAGTTATTACAACAAAGTCATCAAAACAGATGAAATGGGCCAATGTAGGAAGAATTGAATGAATTTAACAAATTTGGGGGCCACAAAAATGAATGCTGTACAGGTGCTGAGTGTGTGTTAGAGATGGAAGCGGAAATTAAATGAATTAAATTGAATAAAAATATAAATAAATAAATAAATAAATAAATAAATAAATAAATAATATAAATAAATGATCAAAATCTTGGGGTGCACTTTTCGCCCCTTGATCACGGTCTTTAGGGGCATTCTGCGATTTCGTGGGGCACTTTGGCCCTTGCCACTGGCACATTTTCTATACTGAAATGGGCAAATTGTTGAAAGAGATATTTTCCCGTAGATAAAAGCAATCTGTTCTTGTTACAGAGCCCCAATAATGCATTTACAATCACATAACAACCATTCAAATACAGAGAGGGACCAGTCAAACAGATGCAAGAAGAGGGAGTGAAAGAGAGAGAGAGAGAGAGAGAGAGGAGAGAGTGAGAGAGAGAGAGAGAGATAGGGGGGAGAGAGAAAGAGAGGAGAGAGAGAGAGAGAGAGACAGAGAGAGGGAGAGAGAGAGAGGAGTGAGATAGAGAGAGAGAGAGAGAGAGAGGGAGAGATAGGGGGAGAGAGAAAGAGAGGAGAGTGAGAGAGAGAGAGAGAGAGAGAGAGACAGAGAGAGGTGGGAGAGAGTGAGAGAGTGAGAGTGAAAGAGAGAGAGAGAGAGGGGGGGGTGTCGGGTGGGTGTGGGACATGGGGTGGTCTTAATTGGTAATGTGATTGCTCCCAGGACTTCATTGTTTGTGGAATATAAACACGGTGAGCAGCTGCACCGCTGAACCTGGCTATAACCCCCACACACACACACACACACACACACACACACACACACACACACACGTTTACACAGAAGGGGACAAGGTCACATGGTCACAGGGCTATATTTAGCAGCCTGGAGGGGGGGGGGGGGGTGGGCTTATCTCTGTGCTGCAGCCTGTATATAAACCCTGGCTCCTTCACACTCCGTCCTCAGAAGACTCACACACAGCAGACTCAACCACATCTCTCTGTTTCAACACACGGCCCGTCAGACCAACAAGTCACGCATCAAAGGTGAGAATGCTTCGTTATCGCTGTACCTTCCTGGTTTTAGACCAAAAAAACTAACCTTGCATTAGAAACTGTGTCGTCTTTATATGCCGTTTACAATATAGCAGGCGCAGCAGTTACTTTGAAAGGAACTGCATGCAACAACACCACAGATTCACTATGATCAACTATCAATGTATCCACACATTCACTTCAGCTTAAAATGATTACAGTTTAAATATTTGATATTCAATAATACATACACGTGAAAAAGGCCTTTGACAGCATAATGACAACAGTCAAAACAGCAAGTGAACAGATAATAATAGATGACTATGTAGATTTGGCTTTTTAACTAAACTGGCTACCTACCTAAAAATCACTCCAGATTTAAATTGTTTCTAAGTTCATTGGTTTGTAATTGGACCTGACTGAAGCCTTTAGAAAAGTCTTGAGATGTTTCGTGAGATGTTTCCAGTCCTGGTTCCTCTCTAACTCTTGTCTCTCCTCTGTCCTGGCAGTATGAGGCGCATGAAGGTGCTGCTTCCCCTGACTCTTCTACCCACCATCGCCGAGACACTGGAGGACCACCCCTCCTGCTCCTCCTCCTCCTGCTCCTCCTCCTCCTCCTCGTCTCCCCAGAGCTCCCAGTCTCTGGAGGACTACATGACAAGTATCCAGGCTCTCGCTCGTCCTGTGGAGGCCCCCAGCTGTGGCCCCGTCCGGCTCCAGAGGTCGCCCCGGCCACGGTACTTCTCCAAGCCCCAGATGAAGCACTCGGTGGCACTGCACCGCGCACCGCCCCGCGCCCTGCGGACTTCCAAAGCCTCCTCCCTCAGCCGAAACACAGAGGAGATGTCTTTGAGGATGGCCGGGGGTGCGGACCCTGTGGACTGGCTGTTTGGACAGACACAGATGAGGACTTGAAGGGGGGACGTGGCCGAACAAAAAAACGACACTTTTTTGTACGTACTTTGGTGGAGTAGCTTATAAGCGCACAGTGGATTGACGTGCTGTTTATGAACGGATTACAAGCACCACATGGTGGTGGGACGCAGTACGGTGGCTGAACCAGCAAAAGACCAAAGTGAGGCTCTAAGAGAGCTGAAGACATATTTATTTCTATGCACTAAGGAGTTATGTCTCCATGTTTACATGCCTTTATAATATTGTTTTGGTGGAAATGTTTTATTGTTTCTAATAAAAAACAAATGAAAATATGTATTTGTTGCTCCGTTTCTTTCGAGTAGAGTTATTCCAGAACATGAATGTGTTTTGAGTGGGCAGTGTTGGGGGTAACTCATTACAAAAGTAACATATTACATGTAAGATATTACTTTTAGCAGTAACTCAGTAATATAACTTATTACTTATAGGATTTCAGTAATATTATACCAGTTACTTTGTCAAGTAACTCAAGTTACAAATTGAGTTCGTTTTTTTTAATCAAATCACATATTTAAATGAAGATACAATCATTTCCTAATCAAACTGTTTTTTATGCAAATAACCACTATAGATGATAATAACAAAGGAAACGGATAACATTTAGAATTTTGGATTGTTTACACTGACTTCAAGGTGGTTGAAATTATTTTTCAGGATGGTTCCGGGGCGGCGATGTCATTCTGCTGCTGCTGTTATTTTGGTGAAAGTAATGGAAAAGTAGTGTAATAAGTAACAAGTTACTCTACGCAGACAGTAATATTGTAAAGTAACTTATTACATTCAAATGAAAGTAACTAGTAATATGTAGTATATTACATGTTGCAAGTAAATTGCCCAACACTGTGAGTGGGTGACATGTGATTTTGGGTGAATATGAGTATTATAATTTAAAGGTAAATTGAAAGGCCTCAGTAAGATCCTTTCAGTGCCAAAAGGACACAACTGAAGTCATAATCCAAGTTTTAATGGGGGAAAAAAGACATATAAGGGGGTTTTGTTTGCTGTCAAAAGGGCATAACTGCTTTACGCCCATTTAACACCAAGTAAAACCCCACTTTTGATACTGAACAAGCATTGTGGGTAGAGGATTGTAACAGCTGAAAATGCATGCTGACATAATGCAGTAATGGTAGCATAGCACTGCAGCATGATCACAACATTCTTCCTATTCATATTGTAAGTGATATTCTACTTTATGTCAATATTAGATCAGATGAATCTAAATCCCATGAAATACTGAGGCCTATAAATTCAAATGTTATTGTATAATGTTAGTGTGGTGGATTTGATCGAGCACTCTGTGCTCTGTTATGTTGGGCTGTTGAAGTGATTACTCTTGCATCGATGACTCATGCCTGTAGTATGTATGTTCCACAGTAAAGCCTATGTTGCTATCAAGTCTGCCTCCGTGACATAATTATTACTAGCAGTGTCGAGAGCTAACGACCACCCGCGTCTCGGTCGGAACATCCCACTATAGACAGAGCACCAGGGCAGAAGAGAGCGGGCTCTTGGAACAAGGGCAGTAAGAAGCCATCATCCGGCGGAGACTGCCGAAGATGTGGAAAGAGACATGAGCCGCACCAGTGCCCTGCTTATGGAGCAGTGTGCCACAAATGTGGGAAAAGCAATCATTTTTCCAAGGTGTACCGAGCAGCCAGCTACAGTAACAGCAACTATAAGACAAAGACTGTGAACTGTATTGAGAGTGACGTGGATTCCTTGTACATCGGCACTGTGGAGAGTGAAGGACACGCAGTGGGCCAGGTACAGGGCGGTGCATGGTATACAACAGCCAGCATCAGAGGTGTAGCCGTGAAATTCAAGCTTGACACAGGCGCTGAAGCAAACGTGCTACCTTCATCCGTTGTCCGACAGATGCCGGGTCCCATTCAGCTGCGCCCCACAAAGACAGTGTTGATTGCGTTTGGGGGAGCTCGCCTGCACCCAGACGGCGTCGTATCTTTGAGATGTGAGACAGCCAAAGCTGCAGCTACACTGACATTTCACGTGACAAATCAGACAGACACATCGATCCTGGGCAGAGCAGCATGTGAAGACTTGCAGCTGGTAAAGAGGGTTGAGTCGCTCACCACAATGACACCAAAGCCTCCAGCCACCAAAGAGGAGTTGGTTGGGATGTATGCATCAGTCTTCACAGGGCTCGGTGAATTCCCATGGGTTCATCACATACATCTTAAGCCGTCTGTCATGCCTGTGATCCATGGCTGCAGGAACATCCCACTCTCAGTCATTGACAAGCTAAAGGACACACTACAAGACCTCGAGAGAAAGGATGTCATAACAGCTGTGAAAGAGCCGACAGAGTGGGTGAACAGCCTTCTCGTCACTCAAAAGAAAAATGGTGCACTAAGGGTATGCTTGGACCCTTGTGACCTAAATGAGGCTGTTATGCGCCAGCACTACAACATTCCCACCCCTGAGGATGTGTGCAGCAAGCTGGCAGGGAAATCCATCTTCACTATTCTAGACGAGAAAGATGGATATTGGCAGATCAGGCTGGACGAGCCATCTTCAAAACTGTGCACCTTCAACACACCATGGGGCCGGTTCCGCTTCCTCAGACTGCCATTTGGCATCAAATCTGCGAGTGAGGTATTTCAACAGAAGAACTGTGAGACCTTTGGTGACATACAGGGTGTACATTATCGCAGATGACATGATCATTGCTGCATCATCAGATAAAGAGCATGATGACATCCTGCGCAGAGTGATGGAGAGAGCAGAGGCTGCCAATGTGAAGTTCAACAGAGACAAGATTCAGTTCAAAATTGACACAGTAAAATATATGGGCCACATCATCACGCCAGGGGGACAGAAACCTGACGGTGCAAAGGTGAAAGCAATCACCAACATGCCGCCCCCAGAGGACAAACAAGCCCTACAACGTCTGCTGGGGCTGACTAAGTACCTAACACAGTACATCCTGAACGAAGCCTCGTTGACGGCACCTCTCAGACAGCTACTCAGAAAGGATGCGATGTGGCAGTGGTGCCCGCATCACAGTGCAGCGCTGGAGAAGCTAAAGGCTGCCCTCACACAAGCCCCTGTACTGAGGTTCTACGAACACAAGAAGCCGCTGACATTACAGGCAGACTCATCAAAAGACGGGCTGGGGGCATGTCTCCTCCAAGAAGGTCAACCCCTGTGCTATGCATCACGAGCACTCACTGAGACTGAACAAAGATATGCTCAGATAGAGAAGGAGCTGCTTGCCATCGTCTTCGCAGCCAAACGATTTCGCCAGTACATATACGGCAGGACAGTGACAGTGCAGACAGATCACAAGCCTCTGGAGATCATCGCGCGGAAGTCACTGAGCAAGGCACCAGCACGTTTGCAGCGTATGTTCCTACAACTGCAGAGGTACGATCTGAACATCACATACATGCCAGGCAAATACATGTATATTGCCGACACACTGTCCCGTGCGACAGCTAGCGGAGAAGGAGAAGACGTCGACGAGAACACTTTTGATGAAAAAGTCGTGTATGCCATGGAGGCCACGGATGCGCTGAGTGAAGAGACACTCAGCCGGCTGAAAGAGGCAACTGCCGCAGACAACGTGTTACAAGCGGTGTGTGAGAAACACAAGAAAGGATGGCCAGCAAAACGACACAGCGTGGACAAGAGCCTGCACAGCTACTGGCCAATGAGACACAGCATCAGCCTGAGGAACGGTGTTGTGATGGTCGGAGACAAGATCATCATTCCCCAGAGCTTCAGAAAGGTAATCTTGGAGAAGCTACATCTAGCTCACCAAGGAGTGCAGCGCACAAAGGCTAAAGCTAGAAAAGTCCTCTACTGGCCTGGAATGGCACGTGACATTGAGCTAATGGTGGAGAAGTGTGCGCCGTGCCAACAGCTACAGCCACAACACCAGAAAGAGCCACTCATCACACATGAAGTTCCAGAGCTACCGTGGATGAAGGTTGGAGCAGACATCTTTGAGTTGAGAGGTCAGTCATACCTTCTGCTGGTGGATTATCTGACCAAGTACCCAGAGGTGCTGAACCTGCCTGACAAGACAGCTCACACAGTCATCCAGAAAATGAAGGCTGTCTTTGCCAGACACGGAATCCCCAAAGAGCTTGTGAGTGACAATGTTCCATTTGCTAGCTACGAGATGAAATCATTTGCTGCTTCATGGGAGTTCAAGCTCACACACTCCAGCCCAGGATACCCACAGTCAAATGGACTTGCAGAAAGGACTATAAAGACAGTGAAACATGCACTAAAGAAAGCACTGCAAACAGGCACAGACCCACATCTAGTGCTGTTGTCACTGAGAAACACACCAGTGACGGGCCTGGATGTGTCACCCGCACAGATGTTGATGGGAAGGATCCTGCGGAGCACACTCCCATGTACCAGCACCATGCTACAGCAGACAGTCCATCCCGCAGCATGTGCACAGCAGGCTACAGGATCTGCAGTCCCGCCTACAGCGCTACTACGACCGAGACGCCAAGCCACTGCCAGCGCTGACCCCAGGTACCACTGTACACATGCAAACACGGCGTGGATGGGAGCCGGCTGTAGTGATGCACCAGAGGGACGAGCCACGATCTGTGACATAATTATTACTAGCAGTGTCGAGAGCTAACGACCACCCGCGCTCGGAGTTATTATAGGTGCACAACATATATTATAGGTGTTAACAACAGGTGCACCCACACGGCACACATGTTAAAAGTGTGTCATAAGAGTAGACAGACGTGTTCTGTCATTAAATATACATCATCTGGTAGAAACACATAACTGAACATTACCTTGTGCTTGTGCTTGCCTCTTGCCCTCTTCAATTTCCTTCCTTTTCTTTTTTTCCGGGGCCAGGCGGATAGCTCCGTTTAGACATCATGCTGCCTGAATTTAATGTTTACAGACTGGTGAGCGGTGAGCGTGGAGGCGGGGCGGGGGATGGGAGGGGGGGGGGGGGTCAAAACAAACGTGACGATGATGACGCTCGCTTGTAGCCCTATCAGTGTCAAGAAGCCAGCAGTGATAGGGTTGCCAGGTCAGTTAAACGATAATAGGTAAATTCTGCAGAATCAGCATTGCTTTGGAGGGCGGCCCGCGGGGCCCTCTGGCAACTCCCAGGGGCAGGGCCTAGCGGGCCCTAGGCTACTTGGACCATAGGACTTGGACAACATACTCCATGTTGCGGCCATTGTTGTGTGACGCCAGACAACTGGTTCCCAGCCTAGTGGGGGTAGATTTTTTTCTCCCAGTTTTCAAGTCGGAGCTCCCACTTTGCCATTCCAGCGCACTTTTCCTAATAGAAGGCCAGAAAATCCGAAGGTCCCAGTTGGTTCACGGCTCTGCCCCGTCATGATACACAAACAACACACATGGACGCCGCTAGTGGGGCTTGGAAAAGAGAGGTGCCACCTCAGACAGGTGAGAGCGAGGAGACCCACACAAACACTAACAAGATCCCCCTCGTGTGCCAGGTCCAAGAGCTGAAGATGCCCCGTGGCATAGCAGTGGACTGGGTGGCTGGTAACCTCTACTGGACCGATTCTGGCCGAGATGTGATCGAGGTGGCTCAGATGTCGGGTCAGAACTGCAAGACCCTCATCTCTGGCATGATCGACGAGTCATACGCCATCGTAGTGGATCCACAGAGAGGGTAAGAGAGGAATCAGTGGCCTCACTGGCCTGTGTGTGTGTGTGTGTGTGTGTGTGTGTGTGTGTGTGTGTGTGTGTGTGTGTGTGTGTGTGTGTGTGCGTGTGCGTGCGTGCGTGCGTGTGTGAGAGGAATCAGTGGCCTGTGTGTGTGTGCGTACGCGCGAGCGCAGCTGCATCAAAGCTATAAAGCAGGGGTGCCCAAATTATTTCCCATGAAGGGCCAAAACTCAATCTGGGTGGAGGGCCGAGGGCCAAAAATAAACGTTGTGGAATTACATAGAAAATTAACATTCTAAATCTAAAATAACATTTCAATATAATAATCTACTTTTTATCTGTTTGGTAATTGTAATAATTTTCAATTGGTTAGATCTATTTAAAAAAACATCTGCATTTGTGGGGAGCTTAAACATTCCACCAGTAAACACCCAGTTAAAAACAGTTGTATTTTCCACCTTTGTAATCAAGAGAGAAATTTGACTTAATTCACAACTTGAAAAATCCTCAAGGTACAGGGGCGGAGCGACTCCATCAGCTCAGGGGGGGCGAAGCTCTTAGATCCATCCCATCCAACCCATCCCCCCCCCAAAAAAAATTAATTAAAAAAATTGCCTTTTTTGCATGTTTGAATCTGTTTTAGCCATATTTAGTGGAATATCTCATTTTAAACACACCAATGTTATTGTCTATTGATTGAATTGCTCTCACACTCTGGCCTGGCATGCAAAAAAAAAGGCATGCAAAAAAAAAAAAAAAAATATATATATATATATATATATATATATATATATATATATATATATATATATATATTTTTTTTTTTTTTTTTTGCATTTTTTCCCCCAAATCCGTGGCGGGCCAAAACAAACAGAGCCAAGTTTGGCCCGCGGGCCCCAAATTGGTCACCACTGCTATAAAGTGTTTGCGGCGGGGCAGGCGGTCAGACAGTATGGCATTAGCATTGTAGCTTGTAGCATAGCATTATATGACATCTTATATCGTTATCTGCAAGCTCTTTTTGCATTCTGTCTCTACAGGTCTGGCAGTGGATTACTTCAACGAGCGTCTGTACTGGGCCGACGCTAAACTCTCGGTCATCGGTAGCGTTCGTCTGGACGGCTCCGATCCCGTCATCGCCGTCTCCGGCCTCAAAAACAGTTGAGTTCTCTCCACGCTTGTGTCTGGGATCTGTTATAGGGTTTGAAAACATGATTTGGGACATGGATGTTAACACTTTCCCTGTGTTTATCTTTTCTCCTCTTTCATTTCATTTATTTAATGTGACTCATTGACCATGATCACATGGTATGGAGCACAAACAAAACATACAAAAACAATAGGCTACAATGGCACAAGGCATGGCTGCATATGTCATTTGAACAGAGGCAGGACATTCTTCAAAAAAGCACCTAATTTACACATGACTTTTTGTCTGTCTGATTGTAGTAGTAAGATCAGTTTAAACATAGATGGACGAGTTAAATCATATCTAGGTAAATATAACTCTCTGAAATTCAAAATAATTGCATTCTTGCATTCAAACAAAACATGATACTCGTCTCCCACACAGTTGTCACTACAGAGGTTACAGATCCTCATACTTCTATGCAGTCCTTTATATCTACCAACAACCTTGGGGATTCTGGTGTTATTAACCCTGAAGTTACAGATTGCATGTCTATGCCTCTGGTTTACATACAGCAGATAATTTTCCAGTTTGAGTTATTTTTTGAATTCTACGTACAAGTCACATGATGTCATGCTTCTGAGCTCACTTTGCCATTTCTGCATAAACTGATCCTTAAGACTTTGCTCAACAGTTGTAGCTTCAACCAGTCAATCTCACACAGCTCACGCGAGATCAGGGTTTTCCCACAGAGCCGGCTGCTATTGGTCCGTGATCGGCGAGCTGCGGGATCACTGGACAGGCCACCTGTCAATCACTCCCAAACAGTGTTGGGACTAACGCGTTATTAAGTAACGCGTTACAGTAACTAAGTTACTTTTTGCGGTAACGAGTACTGTAATGAATTACTTCATCAGTAACGTAACGTACTTACAATTATTGTGGTTTAAACAGTCTCGTTAGTCTTACTTCACGATTCTGTGCGGGACCTACAGCAGCGAGGGTAGAGAGGAAAATGCCTGGAGTCTGACGGCGGTCTGATGAGGAAGTAGGCTAATCGTGCGGCACTTCTATACTTTCTAATGTTACTGGACCAAATTGTGATAGTGAAACGGGTCATTTTGCGCGAGCTGTGTTGTGTACGGTAGCGGTGTTCACTTCACACCGCTCGGCGAGTCAGCAGCATGGAGCCCTCTCCTCCTCGCTTCTCTCAGGCTGTCTGTCACCAGTGCCCTGCTGCACCAGGCACTCGTCTCTCACTCACAGATTCCCCTCGCGTTGGAGGGTGTTCACGGTGTGTTTCGCGTTGTCATGAAATGGGGAAAAAAATGCCTGCAAGTCTGCTGCCTTTTGGAGATGAACTGCTATTAAAGGCAGCCGCGACGAGCGGCTGCTTTGAGGCTCTGCTCTGTCCCTATCTGCAGGCAGCGCTGGGCTCTGCTGCTGAGTGTCACTCCGCTGTTACCCACAGTGTTTATGTTGTTCAGCAGCCAGGATATTATAGACTACTACTGATACAATTGTTAATTATACACTGCCAAAAGTGTACTGGCAACTTTTTGAAGGCAATAATAAATATGCCTCAATGCCTAAATGTTGTGTTTTCTTGTTCCACTACGTTTCGTCATAGTGATAATGGGTACAATGATCAAATTTGACAGTTGTGTTGTCCCACACTGTGCTACAGCAACCCCAAAATAATGTGTGTGCATTACTAAGAGAATTGAGTTAAAAAAAAGTAACTCAAAAGTTACTTTCCTAGTAACTAGTTACCTGGAAAGTAACGAGTAACTTAAAGTAACTGAGTTACTTTTCAGAGCAGTAACTGGTAACTGTAACTAAGTTACTAATGTAAAGTAACACTGCTCCCAAAACAGTATTTTTTTATCGGTTATTTAGGTTGAGTTACATAAAAATTCACCCCAAAACTGTCTTTTGAACCAGGCTGTAAACATGTTTATTTCTACTAAAAACTCCTGGGGCTGGCTCCCTTTTGGGCAAAATGTGCCCTTGGGTCTCATTGGCTGCTGTTCTTTACTTGCAGGCACTGCCTCCATAGTCATCCCAGTGCTCCTGCTGCTGTTACTGGCACTGCTGGTGGTCGGCGCCATCTTGTGGTACAAGCGGAGAATGCGTGGGTAAGTAGCTGTTTCAGAGGCCAACAACAAGCTGTTCACTTGAACTGTCTCCTCCATTTCTGGTCCGTTCCTCTCACCTGTACTATCTAGCTTCTCTCTTTTTCTCTGACCTCTCATCTCCTATGGACGGGCAAATCTCCTTCTCAACGCTTGTGGTAACTTTATAGAGTTACATACATGTAATGTAATTCACCTGTTGGTCCTATGACCCCCCAGATCCCGCCCCCTCCCTTCCCTAATATCCAGTCAGATTGGCCATGCTGTCTGTCAGTCCATGTGTCCATGCTGCTGGTCAGTGTAGAACCTGTCTGTTTGTGGTCCTTGCCTGCCACCTCCTGTTTGCCTCCCTCAGGGTTTCCCACCCAGCAACGCAGGGGTCTGTTGACTATGGAATATGGAATCTCTTTTCTGGTGATGCAAAGTCAATTGAACTGTTTTGCCCCCTCTCCCTCTCCATACTCTCCCCTGTTTACACTGACTACGTTTACATGCACACAATATTCCACTATTATTCGGAAAATGACAATATATTTGATAAGGGTCATGTAAACAGCATATTGCAGTTGCATTTTCCGAATTTGCCCTTTTTCAGAATTTAGCATTTTCCGATTAAGACATCTGGGTTAATCCAGTATTATTCGGGTTTTCGGAGGATTCTTTGATCATGTATACAGCGCATTCGGAATATGCGTCTCAATCAGGGTTTTTACCGCAGTTTGCGACGCATGTTGCCTGTTTGTGGTCAACTGATGTGTGCTAGAAAGCTCTAGAACAAGCGATATAATCATAATAATCCATCATCTCTGGCATGCCAAAAGAAAAGCCCACATTTCTGATCGGGAGGAGATGAGAAACATCGTTTTAAAGAGAGAGATATTTAAAGAGAGAGTAGTGTCCATGGCCATGGGTTATTGGAGTGGGTTACTGGATTTATACAATGGCTGTGAACCAATCAGATTGCTTGATTTGAGAGAGCCGTTTTATAATGGCTGGTATATCGGTGTGATCAAAGGGCCTTTTGACAGAAAGCTCATTGACAACCTTTAAAAAAAAAAAAAAAAAAAAAAACTCTCGTAACGGACAAGCCCGTCTTTTATTGTCACACGAACACCACAATACATGCATGCGGCCACAACACACTCATGCTGACGGTGGCCGGTGAAAAGTGTCCTCTGCATTTAACCCATCCAGGCATGTCCTTTCCTCCGGTGGGCAGGCCAGGAGCAGTGGTCGCTTTCTCGTACAGCGCCCGGGGACCAACTTCGGATGTTGTCGTCACTGGTCGGTTGACGATGACGATCTGATCTTCTGCATGTTTTTAGTGGGGGGGTTATATACGGAGGAACCCCCTGGGGGAGCACGGGGAGAACATGCAAACTCCACACAGAGAGAAAGGCCCTTACGACGAGATACCCCACCTGGGCAGTAGGCACTGAAGATATGGGGGGGAACACAACCACAGCGCCCACAGTGTCCCAGGCGAGAATCGAACTCAGGACCTTCTGACTGTGAGGCGACAGCTCTACCACTGAGCCACCGTGCCCCTTTACATGTGTTGTCTTGACTGTGTGTAGCTGGTGGTGAGTGATCGTCTGGCTTATTGCTAGGTTATTAAACATTTCTGTCCTCTGTGAACTGTTTGAGTCAAGGTTTAAATAATAGTTTGTTCTCTTTTTTTTTTGCACCCGTGTGTTCTAAACCCAATCCTTCATAACTTATGCTCTAACTCCGTTTTGCTTGTCTTTGCTTGTTCACAGTGCCAAGGGCTTCCAGCACCACAGGATGACCAATGGAGCGATGAACGTGGAGATCGGGAACCCTGCCTACAAGATCTATGAAGGAGAGCCTGACGACGACGCCGGAGAGCTCCTGGATTCAGACTTTGCTTTGGACCCAGACAAGGTAACGCACCCAAAAGCCACTTTGTTTATGGCCCAGGTGTTAAATAAATAAATAAATGAATGGTGTGTAAACTGCCTTCCTCAGGGTTCATCTGAGATTAGAAAACATTTTGAGGCTATAAAGTTTGTGAAAGTTTTTGAGTTAGCGCTACAATTATGGAATGTATTTATTCAATTCAATCTGACCACAAGCACATTTTCAACATTTCCTGCCTTACTCAATGTGTTCCCCCCTCATGTTAAAACGAAACCTACATCTTTGCATGAAAGTGATTTAGTCTAACGTCTAACTAGAGACAGTCTCATGGAGCACTCATGTTAGCCAGCTGCGCACCAAAACACACTTTTAATTTGACATAATGACTATTTTGGGACCCGCCACAGGGTAGACCCCTGAGCGTCACACATTAAACGTAAAATCTAGACCCGCTTGGTGGGTCTTAATTTCGGGCCCTGTAAGTACTTAATTCATCATTTATAAAGCATTGTTCATATGTTACTAAGCATTAGTAAGTAATTCATAAACACTGTTATACATGTTTTATTCCTGATTAATCAGCTAATTTCTAATTTATTTAACACTTGTATTTAATCTAATTTATAAATGCTTTGTAAGGCATACATAGTCCTCACTTTAGATTAGGTCAGACAAAATACTTCACTAACAATTACTAACTACCTAAATTACATGGGGCATGGCTATAGGGGTGGCCCTGGCCACACCCTCAAATCTGATTTGACACCCCAAAATCCTGAGGGCGCCAGGTCCCCGCCATCCACAGCTGAGCTCTAGCAGGCTCATTTTTTTTTTTTAAGCTAGCATGAACAGCATGTTATGGTATCATATGAAACTATAAGACCTAGGGCAGTGATACGCAACTTGAGGCCCAGGGGCCAGATGCAGCCCCCGAGAGGGTGCAGAGTGGCCCCCTGACCATTTTCTAAATTCACAATAAAAAATAACATGAAATAAAGTTTGACAGAGCTCCAGTTAAACTGTCAAATATCGCAGCCTGCTTGCCACCCAGACACTTAATATGTACTTAACTCATTGAGTGCCAATGACGACTATAGTCGTCAATTCAAATAGTAACGTTGAGTGCCAAAGACGACTAAAGTCGTCAATTGCGTTTTTTGACGGTGGGACGTGCATCAAAGCCTGATCCATCTCCTGTGAAAGTATAGTGGATGTTGAATGTGTAAAAGCTATTTTACCGACCCATTAGGTGGCGACAGTGCTCTCCAGATTAGAAAAAGGCGAGGAAAAAACAGAGAAGAAGTCATGGGGAAACGGAAATCGCATCGGTATGCATCGATATGCATGAAGCATAACGTTAGCTGTGCCTGCAGCAGCCAATCTGCTGCCACAATTGAGCCCCTCCGTCTCCGCTGCGATAGCTGATTTAGTTGCCGACACCAGCGTCTTTCTGAAAAGTTACATTATTCTCAGCTGGGAGCCGGCGACACGCTGTGAAAAAGCAGGGTGCAGCGCACTTTTCAGTGCAGAGCAAACGCAGAGCAAACGCAGCAGAGCCACCAGAGACACTCCCACGGAGGAGGAGGAGGGGGGTGGGGCACGCAGGGCAGCATACAACCATTGACAGTAAACACAGACCCAGACAGCAGGCTCGATGGACAGAGACAGGCAAACAAGCTAGAATATCTGATGCCCACCAGCAGTAAATCAAGACCAGCAAGAAGGTGTAGGGTCTGCGCACGCAGGGGCCAGCGCTGCTGGTTGCAGCTAAAAAATATTATTTGGCCAAACAAAATTCCTTTGTTTTCACTGTTTTATTGAAGGAAATTATTTTTGAGGTGTCACATCAGAAAATATTAGCTTCAGAGTCAGTGATGTGCTTGAAATGCTTCATTTCACAAAAGGCTGAATATCTCAGCTTCTAAATTGAAACGTGTGTTTTTGCTGAAATCCACCTATCTTCTCCGGCTGATAACTAAAGAACGGAAAATGATATCAATAAACTTTTTTTTGCTGATGATAGAAGAGAGTCTCCTCGTTCTTTGGGCGTGTTCGGTGTTTACATAGTAATATCACACAATATTCTGTGGGCCTCGAGAAATCACTGAAAACGCTCTGAAACTCTGGCACTGGGAGCGTCCGTTCTCCAAAAGTGGCTGGCACTCAATGAGTTAATAAATTAGTTGATGTTTTTTTATTTTATTATTATTATTATTTCTCCAGTCCGCTGCTTGAAAGCAGGGTCTGACAGCCTTGTGGAAGTGAAAGCTCTGTGTGTGTGTGTGTGTGTGTGTGTGTGTGTGTGTGTGTGTGTGTGTGTGTGTGTGTGTGTGTGTGTGTGTGTGTGTGTGTGTGTGTGTGTGTGTGTGTGTGTGTGTGTGTGTGTGTGTGTGTGTGAGAGCAGGAGAGCAGGCAGTGCTCTGGAGGCCTGTCCTCATGGAGACATGCTGGGTAAACAAGCGGCTCACTGGGGCAGAACAGAGCTGTGTTCATTCATTCTCACAGGTGGCAGATTGTCACTTTGTAGCCAGACAAAGTCCACTGGGCGTGTTTGTGTCTTTGATATGTCTGAGCAACTGTGAAATAGAGGGACAAAATGTCATGGGACAAAATGAATGATCCTTATTTACTGTAGCATAGCTGCCAACAACCTCCTCCTCCTTGGTGTCATTCATTTCTATCCGTTTGCTGTTTTCCAGTTGTCCTCTCTATGACTGTTAGACACCGTCTCTAGCTTCTGATTGGTTAAGAGGCCTCTAATTGGCCTACAAGTCAACATCAGCTCTGCAGAGTGGATTCTCAACAGATTAGTTCAGTCAAACAAGTTTGTATTGGTTGTGTGTGTTGTGTGTGTGTGTGTTGTGTGTGTGTGTGTGTGTGTTGTGTGTGTGTGTTGTGTGTGTGTGTTGTGTGGCGGGGGGGGGGGGGGGTGTATGTGCATCTTGTGTTTCTAGGAGTGTGTAGAGCAGTGCAGTCTCATGCAGCGAGAGGGGGGTCGCGAACCCCAGCCTAAAGTTTTTGGGAGGTCTCGGCTCAAAAAGGTTGAGAACCACTGTACTACTCTATACTCTGTGTGTGTCTGTGTGTGTGTGTGTGTGTGTGTGTGGGTGTGTGGGAGTGTGTATATGATGTGATGTTTGTATTAATGTCAAAGTGATTACTCTGTGGATGAGGGAGAAGGTCAGGGTTCATGGATCTCCAAAGCAGACCAGGAATAGATAGACCCATTTTGGCAATGTACATTCACATTCACACATACACACGTGTGGGGGTGTGTGTGTGTGTGTGTGTGTGTGTGTGCGGGCACACACACACACACTAGTTCCTCTAGCTGGCCTACATTTTGAGTTCGGGCCTGATAATATGTAGCCTGAATTCACAGTGACAGTACACACACACACCCTTTGTGAAAATTAAGTTGGATTTATCGTAAATATTCAGCCTTAAATTGTTCTATACCTAAACCAAAAAATAGACTAAAGGTCTTTACAGAGAGAGAGAGAGAGAGAGAGAGAGAGAGAGAGAGAGAGAGAGAGAGAGAGAGAGAGAGAGAGAGAGAGAGAGAGAGAGAGAGAGAGAGAGAGAGAGAGAGAGAGAGAGAGAGAGAGAGAATCAAGAGGAGAGTCTTTAATGTGTCTCTGGGTGTGATGGTGATGATGTAAGAGATATGAACGTCAGCCTAGTATCATCTGCAGCACAGAAGTGCTCATGAACAATGTCCTTAAGGCATGTTATGTTATGTGTGAAATGTTTCTGTTATAGTAGTAGCAGACATACAGAACAAAAAGCAGGGGATGCATTCAAAAGAATCAAAAAAGAAAATAAGATGCATTGATCATTAGCTCCCTGGACTGTAGTGGACTGTAGTGGACTACAACTGGAGTCAAATGTCGTGTTTACAAAATGTTTTATCTCAGTGATTATGTTCTTACTGATATTTGTGCTAAGCTCGTATCTCCTCTCAATCAACTCTCCAGGTCCCTGAGATCATCAGTACGTTGAGGCAGGCTGGGAAGAGCTCGGCGCGCAGTGATGACATCACCAACGCAACCAACAAAACGTCCACAGCCTCCGGAGGCGGCGCTCCCTCAGAAAACACACCTCGCCTCTTCGACAGCTCCCACGACCACGTCCACGTCTCCACCGTCATCCTGTCTCCCACGGCTTTCTCTTCTGCGGCCGCGTCAGCGTCGCTCACAAGAAAGCCCCGCCCGCCCTGATCGACGAGTGCGTGGAGAAGTTGGGCCAGTCACGTGGCCCGGCGGCGGGCGCTAAAGGAGGAAATGGCGAGGGATTGGCGGGCGGGCTGAGGAGGGCGTTGTCCTTCCAGTCCAACGGTCTGGGAAGTGGGGGTGTCGGTGACGGGGCTGCGGACAGCCCCACCAGCGGCAGGCGCCCCCTGCTGTTCAAACAAGACCCCAGCTTCCCCTGTCTGCAGGCGCTGGACGAGAACGGACTCTCACCAGAGATCTCTCACGCCAACGCTGCTGACACACACACACACACACACACACACACACACACACACACACACACACACTCTGCTGCAGTGCAGCCCACCAGCCTGCAGGACAACAGGACCATGCTGTTTATGGTCATTTACATCAACACAAGCACGTGAATATCTGCAACGTTCACTGTTCCAATGCTCCAATCATATAGAAGAGTTTGAAAATTGTGTTTCCCATGTTTGGAAAAATGATGAATTAATGTCAGCTTTTCTGCTGAGAGATTGAGTTTAGTTTTGGGAGAAATGACCCAAATAACAAAGATTGCTCCAGACTACATTATGCAAATTGCCCTGTGATAAATGTCACCAATTAGTCAATACCCGCCCAATCTGGGAACCCAGACAGCACGGTAATAGACTCTGGAACAGACGTACCTTTTTTTGAGGCTTCCTGTACAGCGCAGATCTTCTGCCCAGGACTTCCACTTCCGCTCAGCGGTGCCTTTTAAAAACATACATTGCGTCACTTTTATTTTGAATGCTAAACGTCAAAATTCTTATATATTCACTAGCGTTCACTATATATATTATATATATATATATTCACTAGCGTTCAGGACTGGAACTCTTATATTCGTCGGTACAGCAACAGAGCGGCACTGCGCGGAGGCGGAAGTCCCAGGCGGAGGATCCGCGCTGTACAGGAAGCCTAAAAAAAGTCTATTTACGTGCCGAAATAGACTCTGGGTTGAGGAATTTGATTATGAAAATGTAGAGCCACTGTTACAACCACAATACAGCGTGTTGCATACACTTACTGTCTTATGAGAGAAAAACATCACATAAGTTATCCTCTATGTAACATCTCAGTTATTTACTGTCACAAAAGATATGCTGACATGTTTTTGTTTTTTTCTGGAACCAATGTTGAAACATACCGCACATTTTTATAAGTCCGATTGCGTCACACACACACACACACACACACACACACACACACACACACACACACAAAAGGAGGCATTTGTTCCCATGATGACTTTCTGATCCACTCTCGCTCTCTCCTTTGTCTCCCTCTATGTTTTGTGTTTGATTTGACAGCCTATCTGTGTGTGTCCATGTCTCAGGGTTCGTTTGGAGCACTGCAGAAGATCTGTGAGGACTGGTCGGAGCTGCTGGACAGCGACGCTCTGAACAGACCCCTCAACATCATGATCCCCAAGTTCCTCCAGTTCTTCAAGCACTGCAGCCCAAACATCAGGTACAGCAGGGAACTGTAATCAGATATGAACGAACGGGTATCTTCTCCCCTCGTGCTCGTTTCCTTTCAGTCCTCTTTACTTAGCATCTGGGCGTGATGCACACAACATCATGTGACTGTCAGTGAAGGTGTTTGTATTCATACTGTCTGATCCAGATACTCTGTCTCTCACTTTACCCCTCACACTTACATACTGCTCAGTTTAAGTATTCATTGCTGACTCCTATGATCAATATTTGTGAGCTCCACCAACTCTGCCAGTGGAGTCCACTCCTCCAGGTTTCAATGAGACATTTCCACCCTCACACTAGAGGTCTTCACGGGTCCAAAATCACGGACCCGGACCCTAATGGACCCGGGACATTTGTGCCCGGACCCGGAGTGGAGCCGTCTATTATTAGAAATCTGAGACCCGGCCCCGTTCAGAACCGATAAATGTCGGACCCTTGTGGACCCGTCTATTATTAGAAATCTGAGACCCATGCAGATGCATGACTGAAAAGCCACATGGCTAACGTTAAATGCGAAGGGACACGCCGCCAACATCTTCACTGTGCGTGGCGTGCATTAGAAAGTGCGTTTCACAGTGAAACATGGGGGCTGCTACTGTTAACGCTAGTTAGATAGTAGCCTACTACAGTGGCAGTCTCTCTATGCTACCGCCGTTCATTCGCCCAAAAACACACACAACAGCGCTAGAAACAATCACATACATGTTGTGACTTGTGTACTCACCATGCGATCATCAAATAATAATCCAAAGTACGGAAACTGTCATTTTCAAAGTAAATCCATAGCGAGAGGAACCAGCAAGACTCTTGCTGGTTCCAAGAGGGTTACCTCTCTGCAACGAAAATCACTTCCTTGTTTGCCTGAGACGCATGTGTACCCATGCGCTCACAATACATGCGCCTCATGTAAACGAGGAAGTAATGTAATTTTCGTTGCAGATGGGAACGCTCTTAGCTACTTATTTTCTCTATGGATTTACTTGCAGTTTGTGACAACAAGCCTCACGTGCGCTGTTTTGATGCGTTTCTCTCGTGATCAGCGCTGATCACGGGTCTTCTCGGATCCACTCTTATTACACATAAGGATAAATAGACCCGGACCCGTGGGGACCTTAATTGACCATAAGAAATATGGACCCGGCCCCGTACGGGTCTCGGGTCGGGTCCCGGGTCCTATGGGTCCGAGTAGACCCGTGAAGACCTCTACCTCACACTACAATATGAAAGAAACTACATGGGATGTGTTTTCGGTCCTATTGACATTGACTTGTTGGAAAAATAGGTAAAAATATCTGTGGAGGCTAACCTATGTAATTACACACATACTCATATTTTTTTATTTTATTTAAATCTTCTCCTAGACATGGACTCCAATGCATTCTTTTTATGAACTGCATGTTCTAAGCTACTGTTTTCTGAATTGGAATTCAACCCACACCTTAAAACCCATTGAGATTTTATACAGTCACAAATATGTGAATGTTGTGACCTCAGTAGAGTGCTACAGTGGTATTCAGATTTGGCACAAAAATCCCAAATGCTTTGATTTTGAAATATTTTTTAGCACATCACAATGAGGTTGAGGGCTGTGCCAACTTGGCAGCATTGTTATATGAAATCTTAAACTGGGCGATATTCCCTTTTTAAAACCCACACCCTCTGATTTGATTTCTAATCCTTCTCACCAGTTGACTTGTGGTTACTGTTTGGGTCGATCTCCTCTCTTCCTGCAGGTCCCACGCATAGCCTGTGTGAACCACTTCATCATTAGCAGAGCCCAGGCCCTGATGGACAACATTGACACCTTCATAGAGGTGAGTTTTCATATTTCACTCATGTCAGATTTAAGTTTTCCTTCTGTAAACTTTCTCGCTCTCATCTGGAAGTGATGAAACACCCAGCTCATTGATTTACAATGATACCTGAAGTTCCTAACATTTCTGATCCAGATTTCTGATTTCACAAAGTAGACTGAGTGACAAGAGTAGTGTTCAACAATGAGAAAAGCAAAGCAGACTGTCATCAGCTGTACTGCTTATTCACTTTGACACTGCCTGATCTCATGTCTCCTCCTTCCTTCCTCTGTCTTGTGTCTCACGCTGATCTCCCCTCCCAGAGTCTGTTTGCGCTGGCAGCAGATGAGGAAGAATGTGTGCTGGGCTCTGGTCATGCTGCTGGAGGTCCGCCCACATGCACAGCATCATCCAGGTAAGCGTGGACACAAATCCCCACTCAACTGATGTGTCTGGGACATGTTATCATCAGACCTCTCTGTGTGTTGAGTTGTACGTGAAAACAAATTGCACCACATTCATATTTGAGTCGGCTTAAGTTTTCCTCCTCAAACTTTCCCGCTCTCATCTGGAAGTAGTTAGAGAATTTTAGCAAAATGCTTGGACCATCTGTGAAAAAATTTACTACCAATAGCTTTCTTCACCAATGTGTTCTTATAGGTGTCTAGAATCACCTCTCAATTAGTGCAAACCCAAATCCTCGTGGAAAATCCTGGTTGATTATACACTGTGCTTTACATAACAATAACCAATATACCAATATCATATGGTCAGGGAGACATTTTTACTCAAAAATAATGTTTGGAATGGATTCAGCACCCCTGAAAACCCCTAGTTAGACACCCCACAAGTTCATTTTAGACTTTTAATTTTTATCATATTTTTCACCCAAGCCCTCGGGGCACCTTAACTTTGATTGGCTCTCCAGGATTTTCCACGAGGATTTGGGTTTGCAGCTCTACTGTCATCAATCTGTAATGTTCAGTGTATTACAGGAATAAAAAAATAAATACATTGTGTGTGTGTGTGTGTGTGGAGGGGGGGGGGGGGGGGGGGCTCTCTCTGGATATTAAGGTACCGTAAATTCCGGACTATAAGCCGCGGCTTTTTTCCCGTTTTTTGGCCTTTTTTGCCCCCTGCGGCTTATATAACGGTGCGTCTTATCTATGGATTTTTTCCAAAAAAAAAAAAAAATCTCTCTTTTTTTAGCACTCTTTCTAACTATAAATCCACTTCTGTTTTAATTTCCTCTCTTGCCCTCTTTTAACAACATAACATAACATAACATAACACAACACAGGTAAGCAGAAAGAAAAAGACGAAGCAATCACGCCATGAATGAGGAAATGACTCACCTGCTGGAGGCTGGAGATACACGCTTGGGCTAAACTTTTACTCCGTGAAACACTATCGATTAAGTCCGACATCGCTCAGAGGTTTTTGAGCAGCTTGAAAACAAGTTTGAAAACGTGCAGAAGTCCATCCACTCACTCACTAAAGAAACTAAGGCAACCGTGAACAGAGTTTATAATGCGGAAAAGCGTATCCGCGCACTGGAGGACAAAAACAACACAGTGAGTCCGAAAATGGATAAAATGCAAAATCGAAACCCTGCACACGCAGGTTGATGACTTAATCAGCAGGAGTAAAAGAAATAACATTCGCCTGATCAATGTAAAAGAGGAGCTGAGATCGGTGACATGGACGCTTTCGTGGCAAAATCCTGTGTTACATCCTGGACCTGAAGGAAGGCGAGAAACCACCAGAGGTGGACAGGGCACACCGGGCGCCTCGGCCACGTCCAGACCCCGGCCTGCCACCGAGGGCCATCTTCATCTGCCTACTCCGCTGGCCCGACCGTCAACTCATCCTCCAGGCTGCGGGGAAGAAGCCCCTCACCTGGGAGGGTACGCGCTTTTTCGTCCGGGCAGGACCTCTCCGCGTTGGTGCAACAGAAACGCGCAACATACAACAGCATCATCGAGTCAATGGATATCGCTTTGGCATACTGTACCCAGCGAGACTCGTCATAACCAGACCGGACTATCTTTAGCACTCTTTCTAACTATAAATCCACTTCTGTTTTAATTTCCTCTCTTGCCCTCTTTTCACCACACCGCGGACACTGTGTGCCCAGCGGCGGAACAAGAGCTCAAAGTGAAACTGCCGAATATCTTTTGAGTTGGACTGGTCAATAGTACTGTGAGTAACTAAAATAAAAAAATAAAAAACGGAATTCTCTCTTCTTTAGCACTCTTTCTAACTATAAATCCACTTCTGTTTTAATTTCCTCTCTTGCCCTCTTTTCACCACACCGCGGACACTGTGTGCACTGTAAAAAAAACAAAAAATACCACAATGTGTGATTTTGTCTGGGGATTAGTGACCTGACTTTTGTTTTGTTGAAATGTTAATAAATGGGAGCTTCCCCAAACAGCGATCTCTTTCCCGACATTCCTCTCTGTGCACGAACCCTTTCATATGGTAATTAAACATCAAAACACCCGCGGCTTATAGACCGGTGCGGCTTATAGAAGAAAAAAATAGTCACCTTTGAAGGTGCGGCTTATAGACCGGTGCGTCTTATAGTCCGGAATTTACGGTACTATTCAACAGTGAATATAAGGACAGTGCCTCATGCGAGTGTGGAGCCCCTGCACAGACTGTGGAACATATAATCACCAGTTGCCCCAAACAACGGCCACCGCATGGAGAACGCGGTCTGATGGAACTGGACGATGAAACGTTGGCCTGGCTTGCCTCAACGGAGCTGCAGGTCTAAAGACACACGCCAGAAGAAGAACAGTGAATATAAAATGTACATGTCAAATTTAGCAGTTTTTTGTTTTGTTTTTTTGTAGTTTATTTTATTTTTTCCCTTTTTTAAGTCTTATGGAATTTTCCTTTTGAAAAGAGACACTCACCAGCTACCTAGAAGCTACACTCACTTGAATATGATCTGGATTGATAGACCTACAGTATGTAGAGTCTGCTGCCCAAGTCTGTCTTGCACTGTACTTTGCACAGTTAGTAGCCTACTACTAGTAGGTCTATGTCACCTCCAGACAGATCCCTGTAGCCTACTTGACTGGAATTTGTGCCATGGCCGGCACTTTATCATTCACAGCACAGGACGTAGATATAGGACGAATTGCGTGATTGCGTCACGGGATCCGGTCCTCTGCGACCAATCACGTCACGCGAATTTTTTTTTTATAATCATATGTCAGGCGAGGCGCGCACGCAACGTCATTTCAAATTGAGTTTTGAGAGGTGACACGACGAGAGATCTGACTTCTGCTTTTAACGAATTGTATTTGGATTTTGGAGGACACATTTCTCTTTGACGCAATGGAGATGCATGAGGTAAGGCAACGAGTGTTTGTTTATGTTGTCATTTTTGTGTCGTTTCAGCTGCAAGTTTAGCTAACTTAGTTGTGTTGCCTGCCCTGCAGTTAGCTAACATTGCCATTTGACAGGCAATGGAGGACGGGGGCTTCCCCTCGTCGGCTCGTCCGCTAGTTGCTCGGTGTCACGGTGTGTGAGATGGACTTTTAACTTTTGATCTGCCAAATGCTAGTGTAGGCTATTTAATGTAATGTTTGTGCAGCACTGGAGTGACTGAAGCGAGGGTCGGTGACGGTGACATAACGTTAGCTAAACGTGTAGCTAACGGTTAGGCTACACCAGCTACATGACGATCAGAGAAATAGCGTTAATCAATGCACACGTTGGACATATTTATTTAACGTTAATCTTGGATATAAAACACCAGATGGGACATGAAATGTCTCCACCGTGTGCGTGTGTTTGTGCGTGTGGGTGCGTGTCCGTGCGTGTGTGTGTGTGTGTGTGTTACATTGAATGCAATGGACGAGTCGTCTCGTCCGCTAGTTGCTCGGTGTCACGGTGTGTGAGGTGGACTTTTAACTTTTGATCTGCCAAATGCTAGTGTAGGCTATTTAATGTGACGTTACTACTTGTGCAGCACTGGAGTGACTGAAGCGAGGGTCGGTGACGTAACGTTAGCTAAACGTGTAGTTTTAGGCTACAGCAGCTAACGTGCTAGCCAACCTTTCCTCCTTTACCTTAACTTTACATGACATGACGATCAGAGAAATAGCGTTAATCAATGCACATGTGTTTGTGCGTGTGTGTGTGTGTGTGTGTGTGTGTGTGTGTGTGTGTGTGTGTGTGTGTGTGTGTGTGTGTGTGTGTGTGTGTGCGTGTCCGTGCGTGCGTGTGTGTGTGTGTGCATGTTACATTGAATACATAACAGTAGGTCATTTGCCTGATGAAGACCCACTGCGTGGGTTGAAACGGTTGAAACGTCTGTAGTCATTACATATTTGAAGCTGCTCCAGTGTGCTTGCAGCAGCTGATAACATTAATAACCGTGTTGTTATCTATCATTTACATGATACAATACAGGATGTACATTGTGGAATGTTGAATGAGATGAGATGATGTGGGAAGTTGATTTAGGTTTTGCTATTAGGCTATTTTCAAAGTAAGACAACAGCTGAGCTGATAGATTGTTGGGTGGGCAATGCCTGTCAGTCAGACAGACAGACAGACAGACAGACAGACAGACAGACAGACAGACAGACAGACACAGGCCTAGGTGCTGTATAGTAGTAACACATCTGCCTAACTTTTGCTATCTTGATATAGTGTCTGTGCTTTTTGCTACAGCATTGGGTGGGTCTATGTGTCTGTGCTTTTTTCTACAGCATTGGGTGGGTCTATGTGTCTGTGCTTTTTGCTACAGCATTGGGTGGGTCTATGTGTCTGTGCTTTTTGCTACAGCATTGGGTGGGTCTATGTGTCTGTGCTTTTTGCTACAGCATTGGGTGGGTCTATGTGTCTGTGCTTTTTGCTACAGCATTGGGTGGGTCTATGTTTGAGTCTGCTGCTGCTGCATGTGTGTGTCTCTGTGTGATGAGAGCATTGCCATCTTCACTATAAAAGCAAGACTGCAGGTTTGACCAACCAAGCTCAATCTTTCCACCTGGCTTCCTGACAGTCATGCTCATCGCTGTATACATGACATCATGGTCATGAACACAATGAGAACTGAAACCATGTCCCACATCTTAAATGGTTGCCATGCATACAAAGGGCTTTACATGTAGGCATGACAGAATAGTGGATCTGACGTATCAAAAGATATCACTTCTACGTTTGGGTCTTCAACATGGCTTTTGAAACATTCTAATGTATTGTGAAGCCGTCAGCGAGCATGTTCAGTCTGTGTAGTGACCATTCAGATGTGTCCTCTAATATCTCAGCTCACACTCCTGATGTTGTTGTCAGTGTAAATGCTAGAGAGGTGTTAGTTGTAGAGGTTGTCTGTAGCTTTGACCTGATGTTGTTGTCAGTGTAAATGCTAGAGAGGTGTTAGTTGTAGAGGTTGTCTGTAGCTTTGACCTGATGTTGTTGTCAGTGTAAATGCTAGAGAGGTGTTAGTTGTAGAGGTTGTCTGTAGCTTTGACCTGATGTTGTTGTCAGTGTAAATGCTAGAGAGGTGTTAGTTGTAGAGGTTGTCTGTAGCTTTGACCTGATGTTGTTGTCAGTGTAAATGCTAGAGAGGTGTTAGTTGTAGAGGTTGTCTGTAGCTTTGACCTGATGTTGTTGTCAGTGTAAATGCTAGAGAGGTGTTAGTTGTAGAGGTTGTCTGTAGCTTTGACCTGATGTTGTTGTCAGTGTAAATGCTAGAGAGGTGTTAGTTGTAGAGGTTGTCTGTAGCTTTGACCTGATGTTGTTGTCAGTGTAAATGCTAGAGAGGTGTTAGTTGTAGAGGTTGTCTGTAGCTTTGACCTGATGTTGTTGTCAGTGTAAATGCTAGAGAGGTGTTAGTTGTAGAGGTTGTCTGTAGCTTTGACCTGATGTTGTTGTCAGTGTAAATGCTAGAGAGGTGTTAGTTGTAGAGGTTGTCTGTAGCTTTGACCTGATGTTGTTGTCAGTGTAAATGCTAGAGAGGTGTTAGTTGTAGAGGTTGTCTGTAGCTTTGACCTGATGTTGTTGTCAGTGTAAATGCTAGAGAGGTGTTAGTTGTAGAGGTTGTCTGTAGCTTTGACCTGATGTTGTTGTCAGTGTAAATGCTAGAGAGGTGTTAGTTGTAGAGGTTGTCTGTAGCTTTGACCTGATGTTGTTGTCAGTGTAAATGGTAGAGAGGTGTTAGTTGTAGAGGTTGTCTGTAGCTTTGACCTGATGTTGTTGTCAGTGTAAATGCTAGAGAGGTGTTAGTTGTAGAGGTTGTCTGTAGCTTTGACCTGATGTTGTTGTCAGTGTAAATGCTAGAGAGGTGTTAGTTGTAGAGGTTGTCTGTAGCTTTGACCTGATGTTGTTGTCAGTGTAAATGCTAGAGAGGTGTTAGTTGTAGAGGTTGTCTGTAGCTTTGACCTGATGTTGTTGTCAGTGTAAATGCTAGAGAGGTGTTAGTTGTAGAGGTTGTCTGTAGCTTTGACCTGATGTTGTTGTCAGTGTAAATGCTAGAGAGGTGTTAGTTGTAGAGGTTGTCTGTAGCTTTGACCTGATGTTGTTGTCAGTGTAAATGCTAGAGAGGTGTTAGTTGTAGAGGTTGTCTGTAGCTTTGACCACAGCCTAGAGGAGGCCTCTCGGACCAAGATGATGCAATATCTCCAGCTGGAGCAAACCATTTCACAGCTGGGCTACAAAAGTAAACTTTCTAGTTTTCATATTTGGCAGCCTGGGTCACGTACATAAGCTGGTTGTTGTGTGAGAGGCGTTCAGATGGCTGCTCTCCCAAAGAGGGGCCTAGCAGTTAGCGAGGTGTTGTTCAATATCTGCTGTTTGGTATATTGGATACTGTTATCTTGTCTTACAGTAGGCTACAACTGTATTTGTCGACCTGCCATTGTCCTGTGTATTGTTACGCTATGTGTATGCATTATTGTGGTTGCCGACTGGACACTTATGTACCGTAAATTCCGGACTATAAGCCGCACCTTTTTTCCCGTTTTTTGGCCTTTTTTGGCCCCTGCGGCTTATCTAACGGTGCGGCTTATCTATGGATTTTTTCCAAAAAAAAATAAAAAAATAAAAAAATCTCTCTTTTTTAGCACTCTTTCTAACTATAAATCCACTTCTGTTTTAATTTCCTCTCTTGCCCTCTTTTCACCACACTGTATGACACTGTGTGCACTGTAAAAAACAACACAGGTGGTGTTGTGTTATGTTGTTTTGTTGAAATGTTAATAAATGGGAGCTTCCTCAAACAGCCATCTCTTTCCCGACAATCCCCTCTGTGCATGAACCCTTACATATGGTAATTAAACATTAAAACACAAAAAAAAAGAAAAAAAAAAGAAAAGAAATACCATTAAAACACCCGCGGCTTATAGTCCGGTGCGGCTTATATAAGAAAAAAATAGTCAACTTTGCAGGTGCGGCTTATACACCGGTGCGGCTTATAGTCCGGAATTTACGGTAACTGCCTGACTCGCAATATCTGATTGCAATATTAGTGTTTATGTCCCTTTACATACTTGTATTTATGTGGACATAAATAATTTGAGTGTGTGACGTGGGTGTGTGCGTGCGTGCTTGTGTGTGTGCGTGCGTGCATGCTTGTGTTTGTGCGTGCGTGCGTGCATGCTTGTGTGTGTGCGTGCGTGCGTGCATGCTTGTGTGTGTGCGTGCGTGCGTGCGTGCATGCTTGTGTGTGTGTGTGTGTGTGTGCGTGCATGCTTGTGTGTGTGCGTGCGTGCTTGCATGCTTGTGTGTGTGCGTGCGTGCGTGCATGCTTGTGTGTGTGCGTGCGTGCGTGCATGCTTGTGTGTGTGCGTGCGTGCGTGCATGCTTGTGTGTGTGTGTGTGTGCGTGCGTGCGTGCATGCTTGTGTGTGTGTGCGTGTTTTAGTCATTAATTTGAATTACATTTTGTTCCCCTCTTCATCAGCGCGGCCGTCTGCACGGCCTGGTCCCAGTCCCCTCCATCAGGACAAAGAGACGGCGCAGCAGAGCCATAACACCAGTCTCCACCCTGGAGCCTTGGAAGGTCAGTCCTCCTCCTAACTCACTCACTCACTCACTCACTCACGTCCTCCTCCATTCACCTCACTGTGCCCTCCGCCTGCCTCAGCAGCATGGAGACCAGAGCTCTCAGCTGCTCTGCTCCTCTGGAACTCACTCCCACCTGACATCTGTAACATCCACTCTCTTCCTCTTTTCAAATCCACCCTAAAAACTCACCTGTTCAAGATAGCCTTCTCACTGTGACTACTTTCATATTGTTAACTTTTATCTGTTTTTTATTGTAGTTGTGTTGCGTTGCTTCCTTAACTCATTGGCTGCCAGCCATTTCTGGAAAACGGACGCTCCCAGTGCCAGCCCTTTCAGAGCGTTTTCAGTGATTTCTCAAGACCCACAGAATATTGTGTGATATTACTATGTAAACACCGAACACGCCCAAAAACGATGAGACTCTCTTGTATCATCAGAAAAAAATGTTTATTTGTATCATTTTCCGTTCTTTAGTCATCAGCAGTATTAGATAGGTTGGACAGACCCTACACCTTCTTGCTGGTCTTGATTTACTGCTGGTGGGCATCAGGTATTCCAGCTTGTGTTTGCCAATCTGTCCATCGAGCATGCTGTCTGGGTCGGTGTTGTATGGTGCCCTGCGTGCCCCACCCCCCTCAACTGCAAACTCCTCCTCCGTGGGAGTGTCTCTGGTGGCTCTCTGCTGCACGTTTGCTCTGAACTTTCTGCTGCACGTTTCAAAGTGCGCTGCACCCAGCGTCTATTTTCAGAGCGCTCCGCCGTTTTTGTGCGCCGGCTCCCAGCGCTCCCAGCTGAGAATGATTTAACTTTTCAGAAAGACGCTGGTGTCGGGTGCTCCTTTTCTGGCAACTAATCATATGGAGAAACTATCGCAACAGAGACAGAACGGCTCAATTGTGGGAGCAGATTGGCTGCTGTTCACAGGCACAGCTAACGTTAGCTCCAGCATGCATCAGTTTCCGTTTCCCCACGGCTTCTTCTACTCTTTTTTTCTCATCTTTCTCTAATCCGGAGAGCACTGTCGCCACCTAATGGGTCCGTAAAATAGCTTATACACCTTCAAAATCCCCCATATTTTTACAGGAGATGCATCAGGCTTTGATCCACGTCCCACCGTCAAAAAATGCAATTGACGTCTTTAGACGTCAATGGCAGCCTACGTTACTATTTGAATTGACGTCTTTAGACGTCAATGGCAGCCAATGAGTTAAACATCAATATATAATAGCTTTATCTGTTTTTTATTGTATTTGTGTTGCGTTATGTAAATATTATGTAAATAATCGCTCTCTGTGCAGGTGGTTGAGCCCAATGAGAATCACGACGACGCCGCATTCACTGCCAAGCGGATCAACTCCAGGACGCCGGTCTACTCTGGACCCAAGACCGGCATCCTGGAGTTGAGTTCGAATGACCAAATGCGGAATAAGGTAACACACACACACACACACACACACACACACACACACACACACACACACACACACCAAAGCTTCCACACAGGCTACTTGAGAGGATACACGAGGTCTACATGAAAGTGTCTGTTGTTGCCATGACAACACAAGGACGGCAATAATTTGATCTTAACCCGACTAAGGCAATCCTCTGAATAAGACACTGCCATGTAAACAGCATTTTGTGACGACCTTCAACAGAATAAGGTCATAGTGGGAGGAAGCAATAGTGGAATGAAGACGTGGAGTATTCCCATCTTAGTCACATTATTGAAGCGCGTTGTAGACATGTAAGAACTACTATGATGCCCCATGTGACTTTTCACAGCCACGCCCCCCTCTCCATCCTGTCTCTATCACCTGCACTCTGTCCAGAAATATCATCAATGTCATCTTTAAACAAGTGCTTGTTTGTACAATCAGCAGTAGATGGCGCTGTTGTGCTATGCAGCACTGGAAACTCTAGAAAACAGTGGGAAATGTATTTGTTTAATTTTAGTTCAAAAGTTTGGAAATTGCACAACATTTTTTATGAAAAATATTGTTGCTCAGCCCTGATACACATTTTACGACTATGATTGAAAACTGGTCATTTCATGTTTGTGTTGTGATGAATATTCTTGAACGGGAGAGTTATAGTGTGCTTGATACTAGTGTTGATCAGCTGCTAACATCATTCATGTTACATGAAGTATAACCATGTATCCAGTATATTTATATGTGCATCACAAATGAACTTAATAGACCACAGCTGGCTAGGTCTGGAAAAACTATGGAATGACATGAAAACTGACATGAACAACCATCTTTCTCCTCCCTCAGTGCTTCTCAGACTTGGCTTTACAGCTCGACAAGGAGCGTGAGGAACGCCTGCGCATGGTGACAAATAAGATCAGCACTAAACACGCCAACCAGCCTAAAGGTACAGTAGATGGTGAAATGATAATAATGACTTTGTCTTCATAGCTTGCATATTTTGAATAACAGCCTTTAGACCTTGATGTCCACGCTACATCCTAAATATTGAATATTGTGAATGCTGTGTTTCTCTTGTCAGGCCGGCAGACTATGTATGTGGATACGGCTCCGAAGCCACCACCTGATGTCCGCCGCCAGCAGAAGCCACCACCTGATGACCAACGTCTGCGCATGCTGACAAATAAGATCAGCACTAAACACGCCAACCAGCCTAAAGGTACAGTAGATGGTGAAATGATAATGATGACTTCATTATCGATTCATCTGTCCATTCTTTTCTCCACTAATCGATTAGTCGTTTCGGTCTAGAAAATGTCACAAAATGGTGAAAAATGTCTGTCACTTTCCCCCCAAAACCCAAGATGACATCCTCAAATGTTTTCTTTTGTCCTGACCAACAGTCCAGTCCAAGAGGCCAGCATCCGCCTCCCCTCCCCTTGCCGCTGCTCCACCAGCAAAGAAGCGCAGGAGGGTAAGGAGAATTTCTCTCAATTGATTAGTTTATTTGATGGGGACAATCATCTCCAATTGGTCACAATGGCATCGGCTTATAATTGACTTGTTTTATGTTTGAAAAGTTCTATTAAAATGAAGCTTAGTGATGTAAATATGTCACTCTCTGTGCAGGTGGTTGAGGTGGTTATATAGCAATGGCTTTAGGTATAGATATGCCATTGTATTTAAACCAGTAGTATTCTATCATAGTGACCTGTATGCAAAATATAGAGGCAATTTTTTTTTCATCATTGCAAAGCTACAGCACAGTAAAGAGGATATTATCGATCTACTAGCCTCTACATTTTACTCTCAAAGTGCAGATTGATGCACGTTATTTTTTAAATGTACAAAAATTGTCTTCCCGGTGGGGGGGGGGGGGGGGCTGGTTGAATGCCCCTGGGAGGAAGGGGGGGTGGGGGGGTTGAAGGGGGGGCCTGGTTGTATGCCCCTGGGAGGAAGGGGGGGGGGGTTGAAGGGGGGGCCTGGTTGTATGCCCCTGGGAGGAAGGGGGGGTGGGGGGGGGTTTGAAAGGGGGGCCTGGTTGTATGCCCCTGGGGGTGGGGGGGTGCTGCGGGCGACAGGCCACCCACCACAATAACAGTTCAAAATCCTGTGGGAAACCCTAACGGAAGAGTACCACCCACACACACACACACACACACACACACACGTTGGCTCTTTACTGCCCACTAGTGGATGTATTGCTAAACATGATACCAACGTGAAAGATGCATAGAAGTATGTGGGCAGTGACGGTTGCATCGTGTGAAACGGACATGTTTATTTTCGTACGAAAAGGGAGCATAAATGAGCCATTAGTGTGCCTTCTTGTTATATAGCGCCACCATCTGGTCTGATAGCTCTCCTATGCTGTAGCTCTCCTATGCTGTGCCCCTCCATTAGGTGGAACCCCAACGCTCCAGCAGCCAGGTGGAGAACAGACGTCCCCCCTGCCCCCCCACTGACTGTCCCCTCTCTCCGGTCGGCAGCGAGCTGACAGCTGATCTGAAGGTGAGTTACCAGCAATGCTACTAGCAGTGATGTAGTGATCAATAAATGTGCGATAATCGCAGTAATCAAACCTACTGTACATGGTTTTAATGATAATTGAAATTTAAAAACGGTAATACTGTCAGGAATTTTATTACGTTTTATCATTAAACTGGTAAATGTTTTGTCATCAAACCATGTGATTTGTTGTTATATTACATGAGGTAGTCATCCGGGCAGTTGAAACACTGTGCAGTCCTGCGAGCTATGCTAGCCAGGCATTGCGAGCTACGCTAGCCAGGCATTACGAGCTACGCTAGCCAGGCATTGTGAGCTATGCTAGCCAGGCATTGTGAGCTATGCTAGCCAGGCATTGCGAGCTACGCTAGCCAGGCATTGTGAGCTATGCTAGCCAGGCATTACGAGCTACGCTAGCCAGGCATTGCGAGCTACGCTAGCCAGGCATTGCGAGCTACGCTAGCCAGGCATTGCGAGCTACGCTAGCCAGGCATTGCGAGCTACGCTAGCCAGGCATTGCGAGCTACGCTACCCAGGCATTGCGAGCTACGCTAGCCAGGCATTAGCTACTATGGTGCATTATTATGGATCCCATTGCAGTTGTGGGCAGAACACGCCCTACGCAGCATTCAAGTGCCAGTATAGAGAGCCGCAGTAACGAGTCCGGAAATCATCGATGCTAACAGCCCTGGTTCAACACAGTTTTCGCCTATGGGAGTTTTGAATGGGTTTTTGGCGCGATGCTTCTAATAATCTCTCTGGGCAACGCTGGCTTAATCAAACGCGAACCAGTGTTTAGTAACATCATCTTCACACACGAGGACCACTTTTACGAGTTTTGAAGCTTTTACTTGCCGTTAAAAGGCTAGCTAGCAAACGGCTAAATGAGACTACACTTTTGAGTCGATGGTGATATATACGTCAATAACGTCACCACTTCAAAGGGCGAACACGGAAATTCTCTTTCCCTCACCTGGTTCAGCCCGTTCATCCCGGGGTAATCAGTGCACACATCAACAACAGTCCAGGTTGAGTGCTGACGTGACGTGGAAGCCTATGCGACAGTGTGTAGTTCTGGATTAGCTTAGCTGGAGCATTTTACTTCTAGGGCTCGCATTTACGCTTCACAACTCATGAAAGTGGTCCTCATGTGTGAAGATTATCCCGCTGAACCTTGGTTCACGTTTGATTAAACTTGCGTTGCCCAGAGACCTTATTTGAAGCATCACGCCAAAAACCCATTCAAAAATCCCATAGACAGAAACAGTGTTGAACCAGGAAGTTCGGGACTTCCGCATTCAGCCTACAAAAATACGTCATCCCTGCGGCTCTCTATTGGCCAGGCAGGTATCCATGCAGACTGTTCTGAGTAGCGCACCAGGTATTTTCATCTCGCCTCAATCTGAGGAGGTGGTGGACGTGTCAGGTCATATAATGTTAAGTTACCTGTTATTCATTACACTAGCCTGTTCCGCGTTATTGTCTAAAACACTGGTTCCCAACCTTTTGTGTCTTATGTACTCATTAAATGTGTGCTATTAAACTCATATTAAACATTTAGTATCTAACACAACTGATTATTAAATGAAAATCAATTGAATGACTCGCCTGAGCTTTAATCAGACAATTGAGCTTTTGTTTCCAGAATAAACAGTTATTTCAAATATAATTTCAACTGATCATTCAGGTTTTATTAGAGGTCGCCATTCTTTTACTAACATTCGCAAACTGCGAGAAGTCAAGTCATTCATTCTGACATCGCTGAATAAATATTCTGAATGTGCATGATTATTGAACCCATTGAAATGAACAGCGTAAGTTGTATCCATAACCACTACGTCAGTTTCAAACATCAGAATTATGATGAATATAGGCTGTGATATTTACCTGGAATGTTTTGAAGAAATCTTTCAATGGAAACTGATAAAGGCATTTGGGCCTAATGACGGCTCAGCACTCCAATATGTTGCAGTGCATATCAGGGACACACATTTATCCTTCTGCGATAAACACACACATTCCTTTATTAATGACCATGACATGCAAATAGGTAGCAATTGCACTGACATACGTTGTGAGAAGAGATGTATAAACAGATAGATGTAGGGATTAGGTTGACTAAGTTGACTAAGAGGCCATTTACACCTGGCGCTAACATGCGTTTTCTGTGATCAGATTGCAATCAGATTGTGTTTTATCACTTGAAATGCCAGGTGTAAACACCCCCAAAACGCATTGAAGAAGGATTGCCAGGTGTAAATGGAAACAGGCTGAAGTGATAAAATACAATCTGATTGCAATCTGATGGCAGAAACCACATGTTAACGCCAGGTGTAAACGGCCTCATCGTGTCACAAAATGATCGTACACTTAAAGATTTTGGGATTATTGATCATACATCATACAGAGGTCAAAATTATCGTACAAATACGATAATTATCGTACGTCTGGCAACGCTGACTCTCTGAGTTTCTCAATATGATGAGTAGAGGGGGCTTTGGAGGCAGGCTGAAGCTCAGTGTCCACCCAATCAGAAGCTAGAATTGCTACTGTAGTCCAGGCATTTTACGCAAATATGTGGGTCAACCTCACACTAATTGCAACAAAACCAAACTCAACTGATTTTGTATCCTCAATATGTCCTCAATGAAGGAAAAAAAGTGTTAAGGAAATGTATGAAGGGAAAGTTTTGAAAATGACCTAAATATGATGGTAGCCTATGGAAGCCTTTTTTTTTTTTTTAATGTGCCATAAATCTCATCACTTATATCCTGTATGTGTTTTTTGCTTCAAGGAGAAAATACATTTAAAAAAAAAAAAATGTTAAAAAATAAATAAAAAAACGTTTTTGGTAGCATCATATAGGTAATTTTCAAAATTTTCCCTTCATACATTTCCTTAACACTTTTTTTCCTTCATTGAGGACATATTGAGGATACAAAATCAGTTGAGTTTGGTTTTGTTGCAATTATTGTGAGGTCAAGTGACATTTTTACTGGACTACTGGTATTTTCTGTGCTATTTTATTTATTATTATTATTATTATTATTATTATTATTATTATACTCGATTACTCTATAATAATGGAATGTGAGTACTCGAATATTGAAATTACTAAAAATGCCCATCCTCTGACCTTTCTGCATGACAGGCTTGGTTGTGCCGATGGGCGGACGACGAAATGTCATCGCTGGAGCAGGAAGGGACAGGGACCTCACCACTGGAGCTCATCTCATGGCTCGAACAAGGAAGGGATATCTTTTTCCCCATGATGGCGAAGGCCAGAGCCATGTAGATAGAAGAGTCCCAACATCTCCATTCACTCCAATGGACAATTTTTTTACTCTCAAGGGTTCCACAGGAAGTAAGGTCCTGGATTAAGCAGCAGTCGACTTGCAAAAAAAATGGACAGTTTGTGTTGTTCTTTGATTTTTTTTTTTCTTGAATCAAATTGTACATTATCAGCTAGCGCAAGACCCAATCCTGGCTGTTCATTGGCTAACGCCACTCTCTCTCTAGAGGACACTAGCGGCTAGGCGAAGGCATGACCCACCCCTCTCTGCCTCTCATTGGCCTATCATCAAATGTTCATCCAATCACATTCACTTATTTTAGACTGAATTTTAGATTGTCCTGTCCTGTAAATATAGTGCTTTTTTTTAATGATGATCTGAATTAGTCTTGCTTTTCTTAAGTTCTAAAGTTAAAAGAGTGTTTTGCACTGCATGTTAACAATGAGCCAACATATATGTTGCTTCATGTTTCTTCCACCTTCCTCTATCCAGACAAACTGCCATACCATCTAATTTACATAATGTATAATGTATTACATGAATGCAGTACATGCTATGTAGATGTGTTCAAATGCAGAGGTGGTCAAACAGCTGATGACCATTTGTAAATAAATGTAAATAATTGTTTTAAATTGTTGTATAATGTTGCTGAAGGATTCTGGGCACAATCTCCACATTTGAGAGTCAACTGTATTCTACACTTTATAATTTTCATGCAGCGAGAGTGCCCTCTAGGGGTTGGAACCTACTTTTGCAGTTGGGTCTGCTGATACAGTGCATTTTGGGATGGGTCAAGTTGATCACTATAAGCGGATGATTATTAGAACTTTTTTCTGTTTCTTTATTTCTCATGCAGATGACCATACCATCTAATTTACATAATATAATGTATTACATGAATGCAGTACATGCAAAGTAATGAAACTGACAGCTTCACTATTTACTGAATGTTATTGACTTTAAAAATCCAGACAGTAAGTTAGGCCTCCAGCTGTTTCAAACAAAGAGGTCTCAGAGACATGCAGCAAATAGGCTATCGCTGCTGTATCTCGTTGGCTCATTTTTGATTTTGGATGGCCCAAAATGACCACTTGTAAGTGGAGTATTGATCACTGTAAGAAGATTGCACTGTAGGCTAATCTTGGGTTGGGATGACATCACCAACAACCCCTTTAACACCCAGAGTGATTTTTTTTATTCCAAGTAGGTCTGCCAGCTCCCCTTTAACAAAAAACACTTCCTGTGCAGCAGAGGATTTTTGTTCTGGAAAGAGGAACTTTAGAACAGCAAATGTCAAAGCGTTCATGGACCGTACAGGTTGAATCACTCTTGTGGGATATCAACCTGCCTGGGTATGGGTTAATTGTGTATGTTTTACCATATCAAAACAAAAAGTTTATATTTTATTATTTTAAATTTAATTGGTTAAATTGAATTAAGCAAAGCAAAACAGGCACAATAATGGACCCTGATTGGTCAACAATAACAGCTCCTCTAAACCAATGGAGCTATACCCAGAGTGGAGGCTTTCCAGTTATACTGCTAATTGGAGGGATTTCAGGAGTGGAGCATTCACAGGATACTATGAAATAGCCCGTAATGACTGTGTGCAAACTAAGCACACAGTCATTTCAAAAAGATGTTTTAAGTTGGTCTGCATGTGCCCCTTCTTAATTGAGCACCTGACCTGCCCTTCTAAAATGTCTCTGCACAGCCCTGCAGTGGTGCAACAGTCAGGTTACAAGAAAGTCCAGCCAGTCAAGATATATTTAAAGATCTAGAGGTGTGTGGCTGTGTGGTTCTGCAACAAATCAGAGAACACCTCAATCAAGGTCAGTACTTACATGTGCACACTAATTGTAGGCAACTAATACAAATCAAAAATGCTACATGTTACAGTAGAAACTACAATACTGTTATATATAGCTGCCGTTACAGAACATCATTCACTGTTGCTAGCATTAGATTAGATTAGATTAGATTTTATTTCAAACATGGTAAAAACAAAAAACAAAACAAAACAAAAAATAAAATAAATATAGGCAAGAAGTGCCAAACAATCATAGTCAATTGGAATTCACAGCATACAATAGACAGCAAATTCACAATCAATTTACATTTGTTTATCATGCCCGAAAAGGAGTAGGAAGAAGTTAATACTTATCAAGTCCTACCCCTTGTTTTATATCTTTAGGCTTTTTACGACAGTATTATACTGTAATAACATGTTATACTTCTGTATTAATATAGCCTATAAGAGATGTGTACATACTCACATTATATCCATAATAATATCACACATACTTTAGAGTTGTTCCTAGTACATTTGTAGCATAGCATGTACACATGTTAAAACACTTGCGTGTTTATACGCTCACACACACCCACACACACACACACACACACACACACACACACACGGATACCCCCCCCACCCCCACACGCACTCACACACACACACACACACACACACACACACACACACACACCCCCACACGCACTCCCACATACACATTTTCAAAGCATGAATCAGGATGTACATGAACCGGAATATGAACAATGAACATGATCAGAAGGGTAAATCATTACTTACATTTGTCACTAAGGGCAACAGTGGGAGCAGTCAAGGGCAGTGAGACGCTGGTAATGTAACAGCCAGGCCACGGTGTGCCTTCTGTCTCCAAATGCCCTGATTCACTTCACCTGTGAGACTCACCCTCTCCTGGTAATCAGCAGTGATCATGGGCACCTGGTTAGAGACTATATAAATGTGTGTGTGAGTCTCAGGCTCACTACTGATCATAACTTTCTGTGCTCCTGTGTTTCTGCTCAAGAGTCTGGTGCTCAAGAGTATATTGTACAAGTTTCTTACAGACTGTTCCTGTGTTTTAAAGAAACTTGTTAGTTTAGTTTGTTGGCCGTCCAACACAGTTTAGGCCAGGCTCTGTTATTTTTGTTGTTTGTTTTTTGTTAACCCTTCAGTCTCAGTAAAGACTTAAAAACTGCTTCTGCCTCTGTCATTTCTGCATTTGGGTCCACACTCACACTCACACTCACAGCGTTACAGTATGATCAGCCAAAATATGGACCCAGCAGAATTTGACAGAGTGCACTCCGCCATTCAACACCAGGGCGGGACCATGTCTGGTGGGTTGGAAATCATGCTGCAGTTTGCCCACTTTGCCCGGCAAGCAGCCTTGTCGGCTGGCAAGCAACCTCCTCCTCTCCAGTCTGACTTTGCCCGCCTCACCATCGCCTACCAGCAGCTGCAACCTGCACCGATGTCGCCCGCGATGAAGCCGGCTTTGGCCCCCTGCCTGACCTCCCCGAGGTCCAAATCCAAGCCCCAGCGTCAGCGCAGCCACAAGGGTAAGCCCTCACTGCCCAGTGCTACAGAGCCCTCACTGCCCAGTGCTACAGAGCCCTCACTGCCCAGTGCCATAGAGCCCTCACTGCCCAGTGCTACAGAGCCCTCACTGCCCAGTGCCATAGAGCCCTCACTGCCCAGTGCCATAGAGACCTCACTGCCCAGTGCCATAGAGCCCTCACTGCCCAGTGCCATAGAGCCCTCACTGCCCAGTGCTATAGAGCCCTCACTGCCCAGTGCCATAGAGCCCTCACTGCCCAGTGCTACAGAGCCCTCACTGCCCAGTGCCATAGAGCCCTCACTGCCCAGTGCTACAGAGCCCTCACTGCCCAGTGCTACAGAGCCCTCACTGCCCAGTGCTACAGAGCCCTCACTGCCCAGTGCTACAGAGCCCTCACTGCCCAGTGCTACAGAGCCCTCACTGCCCAGTGCCATAGAGCCCTCACTGCCCAGTGCCATAGAGCCCTCACTGCCCAGTGCCATAGAGCCCTCACTGCCCAGTGCCATAGAGCCCTCACTGCCCAGTGCCATAGAGCCAATTGACTGTTTCACAGCCTCACAGAGCCTGTAGTTGATATGTTGCACAACAGTAAAATCCTTGCAGCTAATGTTAATTTTCAGCAGAAAGATGAATGGAGCAGGCATTTCTTACCTTATGTAAACTCATAACTGGATATCTCACAAGGTGGGGCTAATTCACCTGTTACACAGTTTAGTGAAAACTACTTATTTTCCACAAGAAAGTAGAATTGTTCACTTAAAATATTTCTATATAATGTAATGTATAAAATAATGTATAATAGATTTCTAGACTGAAAGATATATTGAAAGAGTATACATTACTGTAAAGCATGTAAACATCAAATACATGTAGTTGCTTTGGATAGCATAGGAAATCTTGGATGGACTCAATACTAGACTGTAATTTTTTTATTTTTTTATTTTATTTAAGGGTATATGGTATTCAAGAATGAGCTGTTATACCTTAATTCATTTGCATTTGAACTTATTATTTTTATTATCATCATCATGTACTTGTTATGACTAGAAGTTATGATTTTGATGCTATTATTAATGTCATTTATGAGAGGTGATTATTATCCATAATAATAGACTTGAGTGGTTAAAGCTTCTCAGCAATATATCACTCAGGAGCTGCAACATGGCTGATCTTATTTATCAGATAACATTGATTTAATTAGCAATATTAATTTCTGTGCATTTCTAACTTCTGATTGCTACAGTGGATGTGTGTAAGTTTTACACCTGTGAGTGCCTGCCTCCTGGCAATGCGCAACCAGGGCGCAACATTGATGATTGAAGGGTGCGACATATTCACGTAGCGGCTAGCTAGCCTATCAAATCCTGATCTGCGCGCGCAAAGCATCATTGGCAGTGACTGTGAGCGTCAACACAACATACCGCCATTAGCCTGCTAGCAATACAAGGAGAAGAAGCGTTAGAAGTAAGTCAGACGGCACCGATGATTAATAAGAGCAGGACAGCTTTTTAGACAGTGGAAACAAGAATGCAGATTTAATTTCATGGATCAGTGGATGAGGGACATGTTTGCAGACTCGGGACGATGAGGAGGAGTGTGTGTTTGATGCATTTGCAGCGGATTGGAAAACTACTAGTTACACCACGTCGGACTATCGCCACAAGCCAGGGAAGATATGAAGATGCATACAGACCCAGGTTATTACGCCAAGGCTCATAATGGGTGAGTGACATTTTTGGCGAATTTGCCCTTGTATTTGATGAACGCTTAACATTACTGTTGCTGCTGTAATTGTCAACGTTTAGCAGAACCAGAACCTATTCTCAGCCTGTGTAGTAGCCTACGTGAAACATTCATTAACAAAGGCAAATTCGGCCCCAGACGGCGTGTGGCTGGCAACCGTGGGGGCGGGGCAGACATCCCTGGGTTGTGGCTAGATGGGGTCCAGCCACGGATAGAGTGATGCAATTGTTATTCCATTTAATTTGTGTTACTTCTTGTATAGTGTCATGACGAAAGCAAAGATACAACAGGGTGGGATGAAGCCAAGGATACATCGTGTGTGTGTGTGTGTGTGTGTGTGTGTGTGAGAGAGATAAGGGGAATGTTTTGTCCAGCAGCCTCTGTGCTTACGTGTTACGTTGACTCACGTGTTACATGGCTGCTATCTATAGCCCAGACACATAATTGTCTCCCTGATTCTGTGTTGTTTCATTTGTACCTCTGTGACACACTCTCCCACCGGGGGGAAGAAAGACCCAAAAATATACAAATAAACTTAAATCAAGATATATTCAATATATTTTTTCAAAACAAAGTTGGATGCCATTTCATTTCATTTAGCCAGGTCCTCTCTCACCTCTCAGTATGCTAATACACTGAGCTATTCTGTTAGCCTGGTCCTCTCTCACCTCTCAGTATGTTAATACACTGAGCTATTCTGTTAGCCAGGTCCTCTCTCACCTCTCAGTATGTTAATACACTGAGCTATTCTGTTAGCCTGGTCCTCTCTCACCTCTCAGTATGTTAATACACTGAGCTATTCTGTTAGCCAGGTCCTCTCTCACCTCTCAGTATGTTAATACACTGAGCTATTCTGTTAGCCTGGTCCTCTCTCACCTCTCAGTATGTTAATACACTGAGCTATTCTGTTAGCCTGGTCCTCTCTCACCTCTCAGTATGTTAATACACTGAGCTATTCTGTTAGCCAGGTCCTCTCTCACCTCTCAGTATGTTAATACACTGAGCTATTCTGTTAGCCAGGTCCTCTCTCACCTCTCAGTATGTTAATACACTGAGCTATTCTGTTAGCCAGGTCCTCTCTCACCTCTCAGTATGTTAATACACTGAGCTATTCTGTTAGCTAGGTCCTCTCCCACCTCTCAGTATGCTAATACACTGAGCTATTCTGTTAGCCTGGTCCTCTCTCACCTCTCAGTATGTTAATACACTGAGCTATTCTGTTAGCCAGGTCCTCTCTCACCTCTCAGTATGTTAATACACTGAGCTATTCTGTTAGCCTGGTCCTCTCTCACCTCTCAGTATGTTAATACACTGAGCTATTCTGTTAGCCAGGTCCTCTCTCACCTCTCAGTATGTTAACTCATTCACCGCCAGTTTAGGACTGCCAATATTTAGCACAGGCCAAAGATTTTCATAATTGTTGGTCATCTTTCAAGACCCACAGTAAATTATCTATTAGCACCAGAGTGATTTGCAATACCTCAAAATGAAGATGTACGTCTCTGGGTTCACCAGGGAAAAAAAAGTGAGCTTTTAGCATGTTCTGTACTCTACTTATAGCCATTTATATACACCCTGTTTTCCCCCAAAATGTCTCTCTGAGAAAAGAAATTGCAGAAAATGGCATTTATGTATTTATGCACACAATCTCATGCAGAACTCGCTCTCAATTCTTTTATTTTGAACTGTATTGACATCAGACATGTAAATATTATTCGTTAGGACACAAATGACAAAAAAAAAAAAAAAAAATATATATATATACACATGAAGTGCTTTTTTTTTACATTCAACAATACAGTTTACTCGGTGTGAGTGAGTGTGCAGACAGACAGACAGACAGACAGACAGACAGACAGACAGACACACCGACAGACAGACAGACAGACAGACAGACAGACAGACAGACAGACACACACACACACATACACACACACACACACGATCCCCCTTTTAGATTTCTAACCCCACATATGATAAGCAATAACCATGCCCTGTGGCGCTGGGATTGGCCAGGAGCAACACTGGAGGGCACGCAGCCCAGCGATTACATGAACCAACTGAATAGCTCTTGAGAAAGGACAGCGGGCTGCTCTGACTCCCGCTTCTGCCTTGTGCCTTGCTGTTGTGTGTTTATTTTGCACCCTTCCTCGTCCATGTCTCCCTGTCATATCCCCTGCTATCTGATCGTTCCCGTTTTCCCCTCGGCTATTCAACACGTCCTCACCGCCCTCGCAAACTGATCGATCATTTCCTCATTCCTCCGATGATCAAACACATCTCTTGATTACTTTCTCCCGGCTGGCACAGAGGAAGGCGACTCCAGCTCGTGCAGCGCGCCGAGGCGCGTTTCAATGGCGTTTCTCCTGTCTGCACAAGGAAGCGTTACCAGTTTTCTGCTTTTCCTCCTGCTCAATTTCAAAACAACAGCTGCGGTATGTGTTTGTTCACGTGTTGTCTTAGATGATAGGGACCTGATACCATGTGACAGGCTGGGGAAGTGTTTAAACTACGCCCTGCAGTAATAAAAACAAAAACACGTCAAACACGTCATTGGCGGGGAGGGCTATTTCTGATAACACGTCAAAGACGTCATTGGCGGTGAATGAGTTAATACACTGAGCTATTCTGTTAGCCAGGTCCTCTCTCACCTCTCAGTATGTTAATACACTGAGCTATTCTGTTAGCCAGGTCCTCTCCCACCTCTCAGTATGTTAATTAGGGATGCACCGATCGATCGGCACGTGACCGGAAATGGCCGATTTTCACGTGATCGGCCTCGATCGGTGATCTGTTCCGGTCACTCTAAATAGCCGATTCTGTGAGCCGATTTTCACATGACGTGCGCGCACCCCAAAGCACCGAGACAGGCACCCAGCCACCACACCACACACGCCAGCATACCTTCCTCGTTGTGGATTTTTTTCACCGTCAGTGAAGTAGACAAAGCTCGCAGTTTGTCACACATGCAAGTCGAAAATAAGCCGTGGAGACAGAGGTGCGGCCGTGTCCCGCTCGGCTGGAGTCCAGTCAGAGCGGCTCGCTTCACCTCACTGGCCCCTCTCTCTCTGCTCTCTCTCCCCGGGAAGCGGTGCTCCAGCAACCCGCCACCGCGCACAGCCGGCTTGGCGAGGTGAACGCGAGCATTGTGTCCAGTATAACCATTCCCCGACCTGCTTTTCCATTCCACATCAGCGCTGCTGCCTCAGCCTGTCAAGTCATGTTGTAACGTGACGTGGATACAGGAGAGACTATTTGTTTCGTATTGCAAATAGAACGACATGAGAACGACGGACATAATAATAAAAATGCATCGGACTCACAAGTGTGCAACGTTTTCTGTGCGTGACGATATTTTTTCGGATGGCAGATAAAAATACGCATACCAAACTTCGGACTGTGTGTAAACTCCGCCTGATATTCAGACTGAAGATCGTTACTGTAACTCATAAACTCATTTCCCCTCTACTCAAGAGGACTGGTCTGGAGCCAGTCTATAAACTCCTTGTCCATGGATCATTTTGATGTTCTGTTGCACCTGTTTTCTTTTGGAAAAGTAAATGCATGATAGCTGTGGGATATAGGCTATTGGATTTAATTTAATTTTTGTATTCATTGTATTTGCACAAAAAAGCTCTGTCCAGTAGCCTAACCTGGAACACTTTTATTTTGAGATGTGTTTGAGTAAGAAGGTCCTACTTCATGCAAATGATAAGAATTGTTTATTTGTTTATTTGGATCCCCATTAGATGTAAGAATTGTTCTATGAATCTTAATTTTTAAACAAAGTTACAAAAACGTTTGTGTAAGCTGTCAATTGTTGTTTTTAGAAAAAAAAATCGGAATCGGCAAAAATCGGTATCGGCAAGTCAGACTATTCAAAAATCGGAAATCGGAATCGGCCAAGAAAATGGCAATCGGTGCATCCCTAATGTTAATACACTGAGCTATTCTGTTAGCTGAGCTATTCTGTTAGCCAGATCCTCTCTCACCTCTCAGTATGCCAATACACTGAGCTATTCTGTTAGCCAGGTCCTCTCCCACCTCTCAGTATGTTAATACACTGAGCTATTCTGTTAGCCAGGTCCTCTCTCACCTCTCAGTATGTTAATACACTGAGCTATTCTGTTAGCCAGGTCCTCTCTCACCTCTCAGTATGCTAATACACTGAGCTATTCTGTTAGCCAGGTCCTCTCTCACCTCTCAGTATGTTAATACACTGAGCTATTCTGTTAGCCAGGTCCTCTCCCACCTCTCAGTATGTTAATACACTGAGCTATTCTGTTAGCCAGGTCCTCTCTCACCTCTCAGTATGTTAATACACTGAGCTATTCTGTTAGCCAGGTCCTCTCCCACCTCTCAGTATGCTAATACACTGAGCTATTCTGTTAGCCAGGTCCTCTCTCACCTCTCAGTATGTTAATACACTGAGCTATTCTGTTAGCCTGGTCCTCTCTCACCTCTCAGTATGTTAATACACTGAGCTATTCTGTTAGCCGGGTCCTCTCTCACCTCTCAGTATGTTAATACACTGAGCTATTCTGTTAGCCGGGTCCTCTCTCACCTCTCAGTATGTTAATACACTGAGCTATTCTGTTAGCCGGGTCCTCTCTCACCTCTCAGTATGCTAATACACTGAGCTATTCTGTTAGCCTGGTCCTCTCTCACCTCTCAGTATGTTAATACACTGAGCTATTCTGTTAGCCGGGTCCTCTCTCACCTCTCAGTATGTTAATACACTGAGCTATTCTGTTAGCCGGGTCCTCTCTCACCTCTCAGTATGTTAATACACTGAGCTATTCTGTTAGCCGGGTCCTCTCTCACCTCTCAGTATGTTAATACACTGAGCTATTCTGTTAGCCGGGTCCTCTCTCACCTCTCAGTATGTTAATACACTGAGCTATTCTGTTAGCCAGGTCCTCTCTCACCTCTCAGTATGTTAATACACTGAGCTATTCTGTTAGCCAGGTCCTCTCTCACCTCTCAGTATGTTAATACACTGAGCTATTCTGTTAGCCAGGTCCTCTCTCACCTCTCAGTATGCTAATACACTGAGCTATTCTGTTAGCCTGGTCCTCTCTCACCTCTCAGTATGCTAATACACTGAGCTATTCTGTTAGCCAGGTCCTCTCTCACCTCTCAGTATGTTAATACACTGAGCTATTCTGTTAGCCGGGTCCTATCTCACCTCTCAGTATGCTAATACACAGCTATTCTGTTAGCCTGGTCCTCTCTCACCTCTCAGTATGTTAATACACTGAGCTATTCTGTTAGCCAGGTCCTCTCTCACCTCTCAGTATGTTAATACACTGAGCTATTCTGTTAGCCAGGTCCTCTCTCACCTCTCAGTATGTTAATACACTGAGCTATTCTGTTAGCCAGGTCCTCTCTCACCTCTCAGTATGTTAATACACTGAGCTATTCTGTTAGCCAGGTCCTCTCTCACCTCTCAGTATGTTAATACACTGAGCTATTCTGTTAGCCAGGTCCTCTCTCACCTCTCAGTATGTTAATACACTGAGCTATTCTGTTAGCCAGGTCCTCTCCCACCTCTCAGTATGTTAATACACTGAGCTATTCTGTTAGCCAGGTCCTCTCCCACCTCTCAGTATGCTAATACAGGTGGGTGGTGACACGTTGGCTGATCTCAATGCAGTGTTTAAAGGTGTAAACAGGTGGGCGGTGACATGTTGGCTGATCTCAGTGCAGTGTTTAAAGCTGTAAACAGGTGGGCGGTGACACGTTGGCTGATCTCAGTGCAGTGTTTAAAGCTGTAAACAGGTGGGCAGTGACATGTTGGCTGATCTCAGTGCAGTGTTTAAAGCTGTAAACAGGTGGGCGGTGACATGTTGGCTGATCTCAGTGCAGTGTTTAAAGCTGTAAACATGTGGGCGGTGACATGTTGGCTGATCTCAGTGCAGTGTTTAAAGCTGTAAACATGTGGGCGGTGACATGTTGGCTGATCTCAGTGCAGTGTTTAAAGCTGTAAACATGTGGGCAGTGACCTCTAGCTGACTTCACTACATCAGCCCTGCCAGAGAAGAAAGTGTGTGCTACCAGGCGGGCATTTCTTTTGTTGATCTGTCGCCCTCCTCAACCTTTTTATCCTGCTCCTTTTTACACCTAGCTTGTTCTCTCTCTCTCTCTCCCTCTCTCTCTCTCCATCCTCTGTCTCTCTCGCTCTCCCTCTCTCTCTCCCTCTCTCGCTATGTCTCTCTTCTCTCTCCATCCTCTGTCTCTCTCTCTCTCCATCCTCTGTCTCTCTCCCTCTCCCTCTCTCTCTCTCTCCCTCACTCGCTATGTCTCTCTTCTCTCTCCATCCTCTGTCTCTCTCTCTCTCCATCCTCTGTCTCTCTCCCTCTCCCTCCCTCTCTCTCTCCCTCTCTCGCTATGTCTCTCTTCTCTCTCCATCCTCTGTCTCTCTCTCTCTCCATCCTCTGTCTCTCTCGCTCTCCCTCTCTCTCTCTCTCCCTCACTCGCTATGTCTCTCTTCTCTCTCCATCCTCTGTGTCTCTCCCTCTCTCGCTATGTCACTCTCTCCATCCTCTGTCTCTCTCTCTCTCTCTCTTCCTCTCTGTCTCTCTCTCTCTCCATCCTCTGTGTGTCTCTCTCTCTCTCTCTCTCTCGCTATGTCTCTCTCTCTCCATCCTCTGTCTCTCTCTCTCTCTCTCTCTCTCTCCCTCACTCGCTATGTCTCTCTTCTCTCTCCATCCTCTGTGTCTCTCCCTCTCTCGCTATGTCACTCTCTCCATCCTCTGTCTCTCTCGCTCTCCCTCTCTCTCTCTCTCCCTCACTCGCTATGTCTCTCTTCTCTCTCCATCCTCTGTGTCTCTCCCTCTCTCGCTATGTCACTGTCTCCATCCTCTGTCTCTCTCTCTCTCTCTTCCTCTCTGTCTCTCTCTCTCCATCCTCTGTGTGTCTCTCTCTCTCGCTATGTCTCTCTCTCTCCATCCTCTGTCTCTCTCTCTCTCTCTCTCTCTCTCTCGCTATGTCTCTCTCTCTCCATCCTGTGTCTCTCTCTCTCTCTCTCTCTCTCTCTCTCTCTCGGGATTCAGTGACAGACAGAAAAAAATCCCCAATACAATAAGTCATATGCCGGTATGAGACTCTGATGGTATGATAACCGTAGGCAAAAATCAAACAGTTTCACTCTGTCGCGGTATTGTGCACCTCTAAGACATGTTTTTGTAAACTCTCTGGGCAAATAAATACATAATGTATTATGTAAAAAAAATGGCCATTGAACTAAGTGTATGTTTTAAAATAACATAGAACATTAGTAAACCACGTATGTTAAGTTAACAGTATGTTAGGGGTTTAGGACTCTCAAAGAATATTCTATATTCGAATACGAATATATCAATTAAATAATATTTGAATATGAAAAATTAACATTCTATTATTATTATTATTATTATTATTGATAATAATATCTTAATAATAATATCTTAATAATAATATCTTAAGATTTACATTACATTTAACCAGGTAAAAAACCTGGCCAAGTGTCCTGGTTGCTACACTAGCGCCTCCTCTGGTCGGTCATCCAACATGCCTCTAGCATATTGTCTTAGGGCCTTGAAGGGGTTTTCCTGGACACTGGACACAAAAATTGATTGGAGTTTTATTATTTATTGCCAGCAATAAGTAGGCCTAATACGTTGGCAAGTGTTTCCTTCAAGCAGTCACTGTGTGTGTGTGTGTGTGTGTGTGTGTGTGTGTGTGTGTCAGCGCCAGCAGAGGTTAATAACAGTCACAGGGTGCGTCATGTGTTTGACCCTGCCTCATCTCCATCCTCCTTTAGCTGCTTTCTCAGTGTGCCCTATGGAGCTCATCTGACTTTCCTACAGTATATATCATTTTACACATGTGGACACTGGCCACTGTAGCACTTGTAGGCCAAGGACCCTTAAGAGGCTCTAGGCCAGTGCTAACCAATTTGGGGCCCGCGCTCTGTTTGTTTTGGCCCGCCACGGATTTGGGAAAACAATTCCCCCCCCCCCTAAATATTTTTTTATCCCATTTTTATCCCCCTTAGTGCTAATTTGACTTTGATTTATCCTGGTTGCTACTCCACCCTCTGCCGATCTGGGGAGAGCCAAAACTGGCTCCATGCTTCCTCCGAGACATGGGCAGTCAATATCATTGCCTCTACCCGACATGCAACACTCCTGCTCAGAGTTGCTGTTGAGCTCCAAGATCTCTCAAATCTCAGCGGATTGCTGCTTCCAGTAGACTTTTTGCAGGTGGTTTTGAACAGAGAAGAGATGGAGCTGTTCAAAACACATCCAGTATGCAAATGAGAGTGAGACCATGAGTGATACACCACCTGTGATACAAGTGTAGGTGTGCCTGCCCCCTGTACAATAGCGTGCGTGCGCAAGTGTCAGGTGTCAGGTGTCAGTGTCAGTACCAGACGCAAGGCTGGTGTCAGGTGTCAGTACCAGACGCAAGGCTGGTGTCAGGTGTCAGTACAGGACACAAGGCTGGCCATAATTCCAATGAATCAGCACTTGATCTGGCGCTGTTGTGTGACGTTGCTCTGGCACCGCCCTGTGGCATCGCAGGGTTTTACACCACTTCCTCAATTGTTACAGTCCTGTGAGTATTTCAGGTTTTGTTATTTGTGTCAGTGATGTTCCTACTGTACATGTCACAATGCTCAAATAAAGATTATAGTTTAGGCGGAAATGGTGGAAAAACGAATGTTGTTGACACTTTGAAGAGCCCATGTGACCTATGTTTATTAGACAAACTCACAACTGTGCTTAAATGAACCAATAGGCTCTTTCACACCGGCCATGAAAGCCGAAAAATGCACGGAAAATAGGATTAGCGCCTCCGATGTGAAAGTCGTGAATGCGCTTTGGTGGACAATTGATTTACGCCTTTTGTCCCGCGACGGGAGGTAGTAACAGCGCCGGGTTACGTGGCAACCCGCCTCCACTTGAAAGGTCGTCGCAGCGAGCCGGAAAAGGTGCGAATGGTCAGCTCATTCATAAAAAAATTACAGGGGAAATCACCTCATGTAGCACAAAAGTGCAGGAGTGAAAGTAAAAAAAGTAGCCTATACAATCATGACTGCAGGGACGCCAGGAGGAATGCTCCATGCGGTTAGGCTTTATGCTCAAACGATGTTGACATTAGTAGGTAGGCTACAATTAACGGATATAATAATAAGCTTCAGAGGGCTATAGCTGTCTGTGGCGAGTTGGTCTGACTCAGACCAGGTTATTCCCTCTCGAAATCAGCTCTGTGCATTCCCTTACAAAAACTACTAACGTTATTAGTCATGTGCATTTATAGCCCATACTATTCCCCCGACGAACGTTATGCAGACTGCAGCTGTTTGATATGCGGGCGGTCGTGTATCGTTTCAATTTTAGTAGGACACCATATCGATCTGCCCGCCCACCTTGCGAGTGCGGCGGCGGAGCCCGTTTTGGCGAGTCCGCCCACCATGCGAGTGCACCTATCCTCTCCCAGCTCAGCGGACTAGGAGAAGGAGGGAGGGAAGTATTGTTGTTGAATTAATTTGTTCATCATACAGTAGCCTAGGCTACACTAACCTATGAAAATATTCATTTGGGCTAGGAGGAGCTGGAAATCCCTCCGCTCGCCTTTCAATCCGGGAGCAGAGGATTTCACCTGAAAGTACATCACAGCACGGGAAAGTGGCCGTGCTGCTTGGCTCTGTGTGAAAGCAATTTCGGTGGCGAGGGTGCGAGCTTTGCGGGACTTCTAAACGGCAATTTTTGCGCGATCTGTGTGTGAAAGAGCCTTATGAGTCTACCCTTTAAAATTAGACCAAACATGCCTTCACAAAACATGAGTAAAGGTCCTGAAAATGAGCCTAAAGTAGGATATGCACCAGCGCCTAGATACCAATTTATTGTAGGGAGTGGTTAACTTAATGTGCTGATAACTGTGACAAAGCTACCACTTAGCAAAGGTTATCATACCAAAATATCATCTATGGACATGTACCTTTTCAAAAAATGTGACTAGATTTTGCCACCTTGAGTGATACCAATAAGTGAAATTTTGGGCTTTGGCATCATGAGTCAGTCAAGTTCAGATGTCTGCTTGGAGGTAGGTGCTATCTCTGAAGCCAGATGTTTGGCTCTTAGGGGCCCTTTACACGAGGACAGTTTCTGAAAGAAACGACACAATAGCGTTTCCTTCACACCTTTTCCTTCACACCTTCTCCCTGTTTACATGAGCGCTGTTAAATTTTTAAAACGCCGTAATGTACATGCCAGGTTGCTAGGTGGCAGTGTGATCACCTTATTCTTTGCCCATACAAGGACGCTTACTGCATGACGTAATTTCACTTTAAACGCGGAAGTAGAGTACACTTTCCGCAGTCATTTAGACTTGCCAAAAAGCTTTTTTCAAGCTAAAAAACCCCCCAAACTGTTAAAGTTTTAATATTTGTCGGGTGAGAATGTAATATATACGTGACCAGTTTATCAGAATAACGCCTATTGGAAATCTTTAACGAGCAGCGAGGACCGGGAGGCTCCTCATTCAGCGCTGGCCAGCTGACTGTGATCTGTCACCCTACTGCTACTGGCAGTGAGAAAACACTGTCGACTGCTTTTGTAACTAACGTTAAATGCCGACCGGGTACAGCCATCGGCTCCTCGCAGCAGTAACGCTATGAACATGTAACTGAAGTTGGCCGCAGTGTAGCTTAATTCTGAGTGTTGCCAAACTTCATTCATACTGACGTATTTGGTTGCCAACGGCATCGCGTGTGTCGCCTGTGCAGGCACGTCAGAGTTTCTGAAATGTGCCGTTCCAAAGTGATTACATGGAGCGCTCAGCGGGGAGCGTCACCAACAATTCCACTCTGGAGGGTGGTTTTAAAATGTGTCGTTTCCTAAGCGCGAATTCGCCGTCGCCGTCTTAACGGGAGGCACTAACGATACAATAATTCCCCGTTTCCATAGGAAACCGTCCTCGTGTAAAGTGCCCCTTAATGCTCCTGTATCTCCTGCCTGATGGGAGGAGATTGAAGAGGCAGTGTGCCGGATGAGAGTTGTCTGCTGTGATTTTATTAGTCTTCCTGATTCTTCTTGTGGAATAAAGTGATGACAGTGAGGGGAGACTACAGCCGATGATTTGAGATGCTCTCTCCAGCCGGGTCTTCTTGTCCTCAGTGGTTGTGTGACCAAACCAGACAAGCATGGAGAAAGTGAGCACACTCTCAATAGCAGACCTGTAGAAGTGGCTCATGGCTGCTTGACTGACCCTGAAGACAGAAGAGAGGGAGGAGAAAAGGGGGCGGGGTTACGGGTAGGGGAGGTTGTAAGCTTGGGAGAACTTGTAGCTTTTGAGTAAGGCCAGGTCTGAACAGCCTCAGAGGTGTGTGTGTGTGTGTGTGTGTGTGTGTGTGTGTGTATTTGAAAGACAATGGGGGACGTCCTGACACCTCTCCACAGCTGCCCCCCTCCCTTGACTAATAAAAAGAGATGGCAAATAGGAGAATTTTCCAGAATGTTGGCGTGTTGCTTTACATATCAAAGGGGAGTGCTGGATCATGGTCTGTTTTCCACTAAGCAATTTGAAATGAATGCATGTTTACATCCTCTAATTAAGCGTATAAGTTCTGCAAGACTATCATTTTGATCTTGCCTCGTTGATGAACTCGTGTAGGCTGTGGTGTAGGCTTGTATAGGCCTAAAGATGGGTGGGAAACAAAACACATTTTCTATCTTGTACGTCTAAAAGCTGGTGGTGTTTTTGCCCATGATGCGCTTTGCCTTTCATACAGGCATCGTTTGCCTCGGCCAGCTGCTCGCTCCGGCCAAGGAGGCTTTTCACCAGCTGTTCATGTGGAAGACTCTGTTCATGAACCTCCACTGTAACCAGCGGCTACAGGAGAAGCTGCTGGCTCCAGATCAAACCGTATGAACAGTTCATATCACCATTATAGTGATCAAAATGACTATTGTCACGGCATTGTTAAAATGTGCTGGAAAAGTACTGATACACTCAACTGAAATAATTTCACCAAGGCCTGTGTCTGGGAGACTGTTGCTAACTTTGGTTATTCACTGTGTTTTTCAAAGTGCTGTAATCACGGTAACACTGTTTTAATTATGATTCAAATGTAAAGGGTCATACTAACTGTAAGGAGAATTGTATCAGGGTTTATCATTAAACCCAGAATCATTTCATCCCTACTGTTGCTCCAGGCTCCCTCTCCTCCTCAGCCCTACTGGAGCCAGTGGCTGGTCCTGGAGCAGTCTGTCCCCCTGCCTGCCTCTCCTCCTCAGCCCTACTGGAGCCAGTGGCTGGTCCTGGAGCAGTCTGTCCCCCTGCCTGCCGTCAAGCTGCCCGCCACACACAGCCACACACTCTGGGGTCTGGAGATGAAGCTACTGCAGGCCAAAGCTCAAGGTATGGTCTGACTCATCTCTTAGAGCAGAGGGGTGCACGCACTATGGTCTGACCCATGGCTTAGAGCAGAAGGGTGCACGCACTATGGTCTGACCCATGGCTTAGAGCAGAAGGGTGCACGCACTATGGTCTGACCCATGGCTTAGAGCAGAAGGGTGCACGCACTATGGTCTGACCCATAGCTTAGAGCAGAAGGGTGCACGCACTATGGTCTGACCCATAGCTTAGAGCAGAAGGGTGCACGCACTATGGTCTGACCCATGGCTTAGAGCAGAAGGGTGCACGCACTATGGTCTGACCCATAGCTTAGAGCAGAAGGGTGCACGCACTATGGTCTGACCCATAGCTTAGAGCAGAAGGGTGCACGCACTATGGTCTGACCCATGGCTTAGAGCAGAGGGGTGCCCCAGGTGCGCTGGATTTGCGTTGATCACTGACTGAGCCGCCGTCTCCGTGTGACTGCATGTGTTTGCTCGCTGCGTGCAAGCGGTGCACCATGATAGTGAGATCAAACACACCCTGCTGTAAATTCAGCACAGGCTGTGGAAAGACGGCTTTTAAATGGTTGTTTCACGCAGCACTATCATTTTAACGGCACCGGCTAAATGACTGGCTTCCGTAGGAGGACTATCATATCTTCAGATCTGCAATCGGACGTGGGAGACGGGTCGGAGAGCGTTTTGAACAGCCGTTCCCCCCTATTGCCTATGGGAACGCTATGTGACCCTAATACTGCACGAGTGTATGAATGTCACCATTAACAGCAGTTAAAGGAGAACATTTGTGGAAATATCTTTTAAAGTGTTTTAAAGTGCCACGTGCTAGGACTGAGGCTGGTGGAAGAAGTTTGTTCTATTTTGGCCCCTGGTCGTGGAACGACCTTCAGGTCCGTCTTAAATTGGCCTATCTCATCTCTTTATCGAGTTTTAAACAAAAAAAATCTGAAATACTCACCACTAGCTGCTCTTGCCATGACGCATAGTTTGTTACTTTCAGTTGTCTTTTAGTACTTTCCGCACTGATGTTTTGGCACTTTTTAGATTTTAATTTGTTTTTATTGTTCTCCTGTTTGAGTAGATAAAGAAAAAACATTGCATGGATGCATAACTGGGACGTATCATCAGTGATGTACCCTGGGGTCATAGGATGTTTCGGGTCTCGCAACATCATACACCCTCGCCCAGGTGACCCAGCCGGGGCTGGCCAAGCCCCAACTTACGTCCCAGTAGCTACCCACGGTCAGCCCTCCAGGAAGGGTCGAAGGTGGTCACGCGGTCAGGGCCACTCAATCCGCTGCTCCGGAACTACTCTGCCGGGACCGGGGGAGGGAGAGGGCTCTGGTACGTAGAGGGACCAGGCTCTGTGGGTTGCCACCCGGCCGGGCTCCTCCCTCGTCTCACCAGGTCTAGGACCTGTGCGCTGCACCATACTCCCCCGCTCCAAACATCTCATTCCGAGGTGATGGTATCTTAGTGGACACCATGCAGTACCAGTACTTGGTGGCACTGCAGTCTCCACTTGCGGCTTGAATGGCCCTCCTAAAAGGCCTCTTGTGGGTTGTTGGGCTTCTTCCTCACGGAAGACGCAGGCTGGGGAGCTAACCCATACTGCTCCCGGGTGCCGTCCCTGTTCCGGCTGTCAACTGTCTCTCCAGTAGTCACTAGTCTTTCCTGGTTGTCACGTAGTCTATTCCTATGAGTCACTGGCTAAGCCAGGCTAACAAGTTGAGAGGCAGGTCATAGTATCATGTCGATGATTTTATTTGACAATTCTGGGGACTGGATTGGGCTTTGGCCAATCCTGGCGTGTTCCGCCTCCAAATCGAGTGGGATTCAGTGTGTTGTGGCGCTCCCCTCAGGAAGAGCCTGCTGACTGACGCGAGGTTAGTGGCTGAGTGGAGCTCAGCGACCCGCAGGCAGCCAGCTGCCTTCGTGTTGCCGAGCGGAGAGTGCAGCACGTCGGCCTGGAATCTCCGAGGGGCTCTCTGGCTCTCTGTGAGGCGGCGAGGCGCCATTGCATCGCCATTGCATTAAATAATATTCCTGGAATGCGACTTTTAATGAGCCAGTTACATTTCTTTGCATTCTTAGACATTACCGTTTGATTTAGTTTGCATAATTGCTCAAATTAATAGTTAGTTTATGGGCTAGAAATTCTGCCAGATGACAGGCACTAGGCGCCATTTTCCCCTTCAATTGGAAGAGAAAATTATCCTGAAATGAAGATTTGATTGACAGCTGCCATGTCATGATATGATTGGTTGAAATGGGGTAGAAATTTGATAGTACTGGGTGACGTCCGCAAACTGTAAATTACTGTTATCAATGAAATCTTGAAAAATGAACTTTTGATGTGAAAAAGTGTGAAAAACTAAAGAAATTAGATTTTTGTGATTATTTTTGCCATACATACATTATTAAGGTGCACTGCATACCCAGGTATTTGAACTAAAAGAAAAAAGTCATTTTTGGGTTCAGCTCAACTTTAAAGTTTAAATGACAATGAAATAAGTGCTAATTAGCATTAGCTTAGCATTTTTGTAGACTAGTTTTAATGTAATTGTTGTAATCAAATTTCCATTGGACTATAACTTTCTTTGTTTTAATGTGAAACACTTTGTAAGCTCTGATTTCAGATAAGGGTTCTATAATTAATGATTTATGTAGGACTTGTCTCAAACAGATTATTATTAACATTAATGATTAATTCTACTCTGCATTATCTTATTGAAACATCTCTGGGTGCCTGTTGGACCCATCGACCTATATATGCCTACCACAATGAAGACCTGGGTTCGATTCCCGGCAGCGGTGCTTCCGGCTTGGTCAGACGCTCCTACAGACACAATTGGCTGTGTCTGTGGGGGGGATGCGGGTGGGGTATGAGTCCTGGCCACTGGCCGCTGCACTAGCGCCTCCTCTGGTCAGTCGGGGTGCCTGTCTGAGGGGAGGGGGGGGGGGGGGTAGCGTGATCCTCCCACGCGCTACCCCCTGCTGGTGAAACCCCTCGCTGTCAGGTGACAAGAAGCGGCTGGTGACTGCACATGTATCGGAGGAAGCATGTGCTAGTCTACAACTCTCTCCAGATCAGCAGAGGGGGTGGAGCAACGCCCGGGACAGCAGGGGGAATTGGCCGAGTACAATTAGGGAGACAAAGGGTGAAAAATCGACGAAAAAATACTTGATCAAAAAAGTAAATTACAACACTTCATCCTAAAATAAATGGGGGAATGTATTGAACACACTAAATTGTAGGAATGTATTGAACACACTAAATTGTAATGATATCTGAATGTATTGAACACACTAAATTGTAATGATATAGTAGTAGTAGTAGTAGTAGTACTAGTAGTAGTAGTAGTAGTAGTTGATATCTGACAGTTTCAAATGGTTTTCTGTAACGATCATTACATTATTTCACAGGCCTCATAGGACAGACAGTTAGACAAACTCCAGTAGTGCTGCAACACTAATCCCATCCAGACAGGTTTTCATTTGGATTGAGTTCTGCTTGAAAGTCTTTTGGAAATGAACTCCTATGTTCTTTTTTTATGACACAATGCTGGACAAATGTATTTGTTTAGCAAATGACAAACAAAGAAATCACCTTCGTATCACAAATTCACACAGTTATATCTGTGAATTTGACTGCAGGTTCCTACAGCATTTCACAGAGGACATGAAGTTCAGCGTTGAGTTCACGGTCAACCGTTTGACAATGCGTATCCAGCACAGAGCAGCAGAGCTGGAAGAGGTGCTGTTCCCTGCTGGAGCCACTCCCTCCAGCCACCAACCACTCAGGTCAGACTCTAGGGCAAGAATCTAGCAGAGCTTCTTCTCCTGTGGAACAATACAAATGTATTGAACATGTGATTAGAGACAGCCATACTACAGTCGGTCCCTCTAGGATTTTGTGAAACTGTTGCGATCAAAGTGCTTGATTTTGCAGCGGTATTTCTCAAAAATTGCAATGCAATTTGCAAAGTTGTATTTGATTATTTTGTTGTAAAATTGTGGAAAATGGCAACAAAGAGATCGTGATCCCCCCCCCCCCCCCCCATAGTACCTAATGGCAGCTTTTCTCTGCAGTTTTTGTGGAGAAATTGCAGGAATATTGAGAAATTGCAGGCCCCGCCTACATTGCAGTGATTGGTTGAATTTGGATTCATTATTGCAATCGCAAAATGGTGGAGGGACCCGACACCGTAGCTTTCATCCTAACCCTGAAACTGAATCCCTGAAATGTTTGTGTGTACAGTAGTTTGATTAACAGTCAACTGGAGAACAACCCAGAGCAGCGTAAAGGCTTTTGCACACCAAGTCCGTATAGTCAGGGAGCCATGGGGTTGAACCTCGCTTCGTCGGATAAAGTTTTTTTCTCTGCTGATTCTTGTAGTTTGGGGGTATCTATTCAAAATACAGGAGGGTGCCCGCCGGTGAGTACCCTTGAGCATTTTCAGATATTAACCCCTTAATTGCCAAAATTCCAGAAAAATAGGGATTTATGGGATTTCATGCAAAATATTCAAATCAAATGCATCCAATTTGTTTTCTCCAATGTCTATTCATAAAGGAGGTCATGTACAATGTATTTCATTCCACATTACATAATATTAACCCTTTTAGGCCGTGCCAGCAAAACAAATGTTTGATGACAATAGGGGTTGTGCTGGATGAGAACATCCATTGAGCCTTGGCAGGTGGCAGGTGCAGTGCACAATTGCTCCACTTTGCATCACTGATGACAGCCTACAGTTCGTAGCAAAAGTTAATTGAATTGTGTGTGTGTGTGTGTGTGTGTGTTGCGTCCATGCGAGCGCGGGATGTGTGTTTCTCACAAAATGTTATTGCACTTCAGTTTACATCAGTGCCTATGACTTCATCAGTCATGTCATACGATGATATGCTCTTATGACATCACTGATGACATCGTCAGTCTTATAACATCACTGATGACATCATCAGTGGTCTTATGACATCACTATGACATCATAAGTTGGACAAAAATGTAAACAGAGAACAGAGCAACATGCTCCCTTTTATATGGATTTTATAGGAATAGCCAAGCGAATGTGATTGGATCAACAACGTTTGACGCTAGGCCAATCAGATGCGGAGAAGGGCGGGTCATGCCTTTGCCATCCTGGGAAAAAATAAATAAAGACGATTACTTAACTTCCGGTTGAAAGGTCAGCATGTGTAAACTGTCCGGACATTTTATTTATTGCCCAATTGTTATTTATTGTTAAAAGTTCTTCTTGAAGGGTGCTGGGCATCATGCCTTCACTGTAAAAAAAAAAAAAAAAAAAAGGAGGAGAAAAAAATGGCACTTTGGGCATCAGGGGAAAACGGGCAGGTGCTCGGGCACCCCTAGCACCCACCTCTGCACGTGCCTGATTAAGAGAGTGTGGACATTGCATTTGATGTAAACCAGAGCAATTTAGAGAGAGACTGGCGTCAGCGGAGGACCAAAATGTGTGACTCATTAGCTAATGAACAGCCAGGAAGGGTCTCGCGCTACTTTTGAATGCTAAAATAAAGCTGATAATGTACAATTTAATTAAAAAAACAAAAACAAAAAAAACGTTCAAAGTACAACACAAACTGTCCATTTTACTGCAACTCGATAGTAGGGATGTTCATCAATTATCGAAAATCGATAATCGATCGTTAAGGATTGGAATCGATCCTGTGGCATTTGGATCGATTTTTTAATTATTAAAAAAAAAAAAAAAAAAAAAAAAAAAATTTTTTTTTTGGACTAGGTTTGGGTGGAATTCGTTCCTCCTCGCCCCACTCCATTGCACAGCCGACTAATGTGAGGTGGAGCTTCATATAGTCTCTAGTTTTCTGGCTGGGCACGGGCCTTTGTGCCAACAAAACTGTTTTAAACATGAGAAATTCACACCGGCATGCGCCGGGGACAGCAGTGTTGGAGAGGAGACACATTGAAATAAAGAGTTCATTGAGGAGAACACGTTGTCTTTCGTATTTTCTGCCATAGGCATTAATTTTGTTAAAAAAAAAAAAAAAAAAAAAAAAAAAAAATTGAAAATATTGAAAATTTTCTAAGTATTAATAAAATCGATAATCGATAATTGATCGTTAATTCTCACCGATTATCGATTTTGGAAAATTTTCAAAATGAACATCCCTACTCGATAGTGTTGCTTAATCCAGGACCTTACTTCCTGGAACTCTTGAGAGTAAAAAACTGGTCCATTGGAGTGAATGGAGATGTCGTGACTCTTCTATATACACGGCTCTGATGTAAACTCATGACTTTGTCCTTGTCTCATACTAGGTAGCAGGGCTGGACTGCAATGTATTCTTACCGGTGCGATGGCCGCTGGGCCGCTGGGTAAGTGGGCCGGTCAGGTTGGTGAAAAAGTATGTATTATGTATTTGATTGGGCCGGTAGCGGCCCATTCAGGCGTCAATAATGAATGATTCTGGTCTCTGGAGTGGCCCTCTAACCAATGCTAATGTATAGCTTTGTAATTTAGGATGTTACCTGAAGGCAACACAGGTGGTGACAGCCAATGACATGCACGGAAAACGTATGTATGTCTGTGTGTGTCTCTGACCACAGAGAGAGAAAGAGAAACTGTTCCTCGTGTTATATTTATTTCCTCCGTCTTGCTGCTGCTCTGGGAGTGCACGCGAGAACTGCTGCATTAACCCACTCTGCTAACAGACGTGTTGTTCAAAGATGTTGTTGGTGCTCCCTCTAACTTCACAATGTGCAAGATAGTAATAGGCTATGTGTCTCTGTATAGGCGGGTGCACAACGCACACACATGCTGACATGCTGCGCTGCTGAGACGCACAGTGTGCGACTGAAATGTCTGCACTTTAAAAAAATCAGTGTTATGTTTAGTACTTGTTCAAAAGGCCGTCTATCAGCGCCGTTTGCTGAGGATGCAGATCAGGTACGCGCTGGGGATTGGAACGGACTCGTGCTGTAGCGGGCACGCGCTGTAGTGTAGCGGGCACGCGCTGGAGAGGTGAAGTGCGAGCGGACAGAGAGAAGAAAGCGAGTGAGGAGCATGGTTCATGTCCGCGGTTCAGAGACTGATCTCAGTACTGTGTGCGTGCGTCCCTGAGACCTGTAAGTCATGTCACTGTTTAAGTTATCAGTTAATTGCAGTTAATGTAAAGCATAAGTTTATATTCATGTTGGAGATTTGGTTACCCTAGAAGGATGCGTGATGGATTCCGCTCCTAGTACATGTGGCTGTTAATTGAATAATTGATGGAATGCCATACTCCGTGCCTGTCGGGTGCATTGTGGAGACTATGCTATGACTAAGATTATATTAGAAATAGATGTTTGCCCTGCATTAGTATTGTATAATTCATAGTGGTTTGTGGTTTGGTGCACATTTAAATAGTTTTATTGTATCAAGCTTAGGCAAGTAATAGTAATTATTAGTGATTGTTATTTCCACGATATATGTACATGTATGTTGATATGGAGGCTGATATGCTGGCTATGTATGTAGTGAACATACAATAGTTTATGTCAGTATATAGTTGTTGGGGATATTTTTACCAGATGCAGCGCTTGGTTGTAAGACAAGCTTCCCCAGGTTCTTTCACCAAGATCTTTAACCCACTCAGACTCAAAGATAGACAGGACTCGAGTTCTCAGTTTTGCTTGCTAGCAAGGAGACAGTGTCGAGCGGCTCTCTGCACGACTCCAAGACACTTCTGCTCTCCATGCTCCGTGCTTAGTCTTTTATTTACTCGTGGTTACACATGAAGCAACATGAAGAAATGATCCTCCCAGTTCCTGTTTATCAGATAGTACACGTATGCATAATTTCAACACACATCAACAACGGTTGGACTGAACGCTGACTGCGCGAGCTGTTATTCTGCAACGTTAGATGAAGACTTCCTCATTTTAAAGCACAGCACGCACAAGTGAACATCCTTTTTACATAGGTCATCTCATTTTGACAGAGACACACACATATGACAGTTCCATTTCTGCACAAGCTGCAAAATATATAGGTCACAGTGCAGTAAACCGTTCAGTCAGCAGAGTGGCAGAAAACAGCCAACAGATAAAACATGATTAAGCAAATATGAAAAACACTTCTTCAAACCCTAACAATCCCTACTTTTTTTTCATTTTTACCTTATACATTTGTTTCTCTCATATTCAGATGCAGGTTAACTTGTTATTCACATTTTCTAACCTCATCGTCATTTATAAAACATAAGTACTTGGCTTTACAGTTTGGTTTGATCGTTGGGATGTGTGTAATCTTCTTGTACTGCTTCCACTTGCTGCAACATGACATATTGTACAAATGCATTTGACACCAGCCGGGTTGTCAAAACTTTAACACCTGAAATGCAACAAGCCATAAATATGCACATCACGATAATTACACACAGGACAATGATTCCTCCTCTGATCAGCCTCTGGACCCAGCTGCCCGACCACAACCAGCTGAACCAATCATAGGTAGTACCAGCATGGTCTGCGGTCATGGCTTTCTGGAGAGCCAGCAGTCGGTCCATCGCAGCAGTCATATTCGGGGAATGTACTTCATCAGTAATGTATGTACAACAAGTTGTATTCAATAGCACACAGGTCCCTCCTGAAGCAGCTGTGAGCAAGTCTAAGGCCATTCGGTTTTGCATCACCATAGTGCGTAGTGCGCTAATTTCACGATTTTGGGCATTTTCAATTATTATGGACGCATTCATAAACACGCCCAGGCGGTAATCAACCGTCTCAAGTCTTAACATGTTCTTGGCCACGCCTACCCAAGGGAACAGAGCTAGCATGACTTTGGTACCTTGATTCCAATGCTTAAATTCAGCTGGAACATCTGTCCCATAGATCGAATCATGTGGTTTGAACTGGGGCACCTCCCTCTTCCTGCGCAGACCAGTCGGGGTTCCAGTTTTGCTCTCGGTCCCCAGGAAGAAGGTGTGGTCTGATACAAAAATGGGTGTGCACATCCCTGTCCAATTTGCAGGTAACACAGGATATGCATTAGCTCCACACAGCCACCAGCCCCCCATCACCCAAAATGTGCCATTTGATGCCATATTAAACTCTACTGGGGCGCCCTCTCCGCTTATCCAAGTCTGAGCACAATTTGTGGTATTTCCCATAGGAATAGAGCCAATTCTCTGCCTGTAACACATAGTGTGTTTAGCCACTTTTTCCAAAATGACTTTTTGCGGGCGTATTTTCCCTTGTTTTTGAGGGCGGATGGTTAGGTTCAAGTTCACCCAAAACTCTGAATCACACACCCCCTTCTTTAAGCCTGTGCTATAGGGGTCTGTGTCATCGACTATGATGCGGTGGGATTGGTAACCTACCCCTGCCATGCTGGCAAAACACTTAGCCTGCGCCTTGCTCATAGCTCTCCCATAGAGAGTAACCTGGTCAGATGAGAGAGGCATTTTTGAACACACATAGCAATCATTTTTATCAAAGCTCTTTGCTAATTTATGCACATAAGCGTACCACTTATTTCTAAATCTTGGTTGTGCGTTATCTTCTTCTTCTGGGCTCCACGGGTCTTGTCGGTATGTCCACCTCTTGTCTCTGTCCGGTAGTGGACTGTCACTTGTCAGTCTGATAATCATCAGTGTTACTGCGACTGCGAACAGTCCAATCAGTGCCCTTCCAAACATCTAAGTGCTAGTGGCTCAGCTGTTTTCTTCACCGAATTGAGACTAGCACTTCACTAGAAGGCCACCCTTTGTAGTCGGACTTCCTGCCACTAACCGTCGGTTGTCTGGAAAGGTATCACCTTTTTGCAATGTGTCTGATGAATCCACGTGTCTCTTTCAGCGATCTTCAGGGCAGTCGGAGTGGTCAGCAGGACTTTGTAGGGGCCGATCCAACGTGGACTGAACCAGCTCTTTCGCTTGATCTCTTTGATGAGGACTTCGTCACCTGGCTCCACACCAGTGTCCTGTAGGGCAGAAGAAATCTCTGGCAATTTATTTGCACGAGCCACTACAGTGTTTTTAAAGAGTTTGCACATCCAGTCTGCCAATGTGTTCTCAGACTCCGCCTCATCTGTTTCTCTGACGTCATCTACTATAGGCAGTCTAAACTGTCTTCCTTTTACGATTTCAAACGGTGACAAGCCCTGTTGTGTGGGTGTGATTCTCATGTACATTTCCACTAAGGAAATACAGTCTACCCATGGTCTTCCTGTCTGTTCCATGGCTTTCCTAAGTCTTAGCTTTATTGTACCGTTAGTCCTCTCGACCAATCCGGCGCTCTGGGGGTGGTAAGCACAATGGTGTTTCAGTTGGATGTCTAAATGTTTTGACATCTGTGAAACTATCTCATTCACAAAATGTGTCCCATTGTCGCTGTATATTTTCTCTGGGATTCCATGGTTTGGTATTATAACTTTGCAGATAGCTTTCGCTACTGTAATGGCGTCAGCATTCTTGGCTGGGATTATTTCAACCCATTTAGAGAAAGGACATATCAGGACTAAACAATACTTATATCCTTGGCATGGATTTAGTTGAATAAAATCCATATGTAAATATTGCCACGGAAATGATGCTGCAGGGAACTTTCCTCTCGCAGGTCTCTCATTTCCCTGTGAATTATGTCTACAACATATCATACATGATCTACAAAATTGTTTTGAAAATTTTGTGTAGTTATATGTGTAGAAGTGTTTGCCTATGGTCTCTACCATGCCCCCTGTTGACACATGGCAAGGACCATGTGTCAAAATAGCCGCAGTCTGATAGAGGCTCATAGGCAAAACCCACTTGTCTTGTATTCTGTAGAGGCCATCTTCATCTAGTTGTGCTTTGTCTGCTAACCATTTCACTCTTTCTCTTTCAGGTGCGTTTTGCTGCATGTCTCTCAAGACCTCAATCGGGATAGGTTCTGTGGGTTCCTGTTGTTGTACAAGGATGTGAAACCCATATCTGCCGACCGCAGCTTCTTTTGCTACTCTGTCTGCGTAGGCGTTACCACGTGATGTCATATCTTTTCCACTTGTGTGAGCAGCACATTTGCATATGGCAAGTTTCCTTGGTAATAACACGGCTGCCAAAAGATCTGTGAGTAGGCTTGCATGTGTTACTGGCTTTCCTGTTGAGGTTTGCATACCCCTACGGGCCCATTGGGCTGCAAACACATGTATAGTCGAGTGTGCATACTGAGAGTCAGTCCAGATTGTGACATCTTTTCCTTCTGCTTTTTTGCACGCCATGCTTAGTGCTACAAGCTCAGCTGCCTGTGCTGAAAATGTGTGTGGCAGTTGGCCTGCTTGCACAACTTCCTTGTTTGTGACTACTGCATAGCCTGTTTGATTTGCTCCAGATAGATTTTTAGAGCTTGAGCCATCCACAAACCATACTTCGCCATCTGTTAACGGGGTGTCTTTTAAATCTGGGCGTGGTAGGCATGTCATCTCTGTTTGTGTCTTACAACAATGCTCACTGCCATCATCAGGTGTAGGGAGCAATGTTGCAGCATTTAGAACTGTGCATCTTTTGATAGTAATGTGAGCTTGGGACATTAGAGTGGCTGTTAGTGCTAGATATCGAGCTGGCGATAGGAAAGACATTTTTGTTTCATTCAACAGCATGGAGACCGCATGCGGTACCATAAGTGTCAGTGGATGAAACAAAACTATCTCTGCTGTAGCATGGACTGCCATCGCCGCGGCGCAAACTGCTTGTACACAGAGGGGAAGTGCCATTGACACGGGATCAAGTCTCTTTGAGTAATAGCCTATTGGGCGTTGTTTGATTCCGTGTTTCTGGGTTAGGACAGATGTCATAAACCCATTCTTGCAATCTACCATTTGTGTGAACACTTTGCTGTAGTCAGGTAACGCGAGGACGCACGAGCTCACTAAACAATGTTTTGTTGTTGAAAACGCCTCATTAGCTGCAAACGTCCACTCAATTTCATTGCTCATTTTTAGATCGTTATCTCCATAGATGAGATCTAATAATGGCTGTGTCATTTCAGCGTAGTCAGGGACCCACGCTCTACAATAATTTGTCAATCCTAGGAATTGCATCATTTGGCGTTTGGTGCGGGGTCTTGGTGCATTCAGCACTGTTTGTTTTCTTGTGTCATGAATTTTCCTCCCATCCTTATTTAGACTATGGCCTAAAAAGATCACTTCCTCTTGCACAAACTGGAGTTTCTGTTTTGACACTTTGTTCCCTGTTTTCTCTAGGTGCTTCAGCAAGTCTATGGTTACTCTGGTGCATTCTTCTTTGGTTGGCGAGGCCACAAGAATGTCATCTACATAAACCAAAATTTGTGACGTCTGAGGGATGTGCAAGTTTGCGAGACAGTTTGCTATTTCTCTGGAAAAGATCGTGGGGCTATCAACAAAGCCTTGTGGTAGCCTCGTGTAACTGTATTTTACTCCACCAAAAGTGAAACCAAACCAACCTTGGGAGCTCTCCTCCACAGGTATAGAGAAAAATGCGTTGCTCAAGTCTACTACTGAAAAGTAGGCTTTGTTTGGTGTTAAACTATTCATTAGGGTGTGTGGATCGGGGACAGTGGGGGCAGTACTTTCCACTGCCTTATTGACAGCTCTTAAATCCTGAATCATTCTCCAGGACTGCTGGTCAGCTTTCCTTACAGGAAATATGGGTGTGTTGCAGGAAGCGTCTGGGCACTCCCGTAGGATGCCTGCTTTGACCATCTCTGCAATCACAGGTGTTATTCCTCTAATAGCATCTGGTTTCAGGGGGTATTGTCTCACATTGGGCCTGTAATGTGTCTTAGGTCTAACGCGCACAGGCTGAGCGTTGGCCATTTTTCCTACGTCGCTCTTCCCTTTGGACCATAATTTATCAGGGACTTGTTTTAATTCTTGTAATGCTTCATCTGTTAGTACACCTATAAATGAGTTACTTTGTTCACAGCATTCACTGTCTGGGCTGTGTTCCAATGAGTTTTGTGACTCATTAAATAACTCACATCATGTTTGTTCTATCGGGGCGAGGTGTGCTCTCGGGGTCATTGTTACAGTGAATCCTAAGTGTTTTCTTCTAATCCCTTTATGCCGTTGCCACCCATCTGTGTCATCCTCCCACTGGGTTATTTCCTCCCCCCTCACGGCTACTTTAGCTACGTTCTTCAATTTTACTCCTGGGGCGCGTGCTAGGGACATGTGTGGTATTTGGCCATATCCCATTAGTTTCTCTGCAGGGGGAGGTACTATTACAGCCACTGCTGCGTTTCCCTCCGTGTCCTCGTAGAGGGCTTTGAATGTCACTTTCTGTGGCCCTAATTGATTGATCTTTTGGTCAAACTCGTTGTCTGGGCCAGGGGTGCGTTTATAACGTAAAGTCACATGCAGTTCGTCTGGTCCCAGTGTCTCTTGAAATTCAGTCGGGGTGAGCATGGCTAACAGTTGGTCAGCTGTTCTAGTTATATCTGGATTTGGCATGTCTAGAGCCCAATAGTAATGTGGCTCTCCTACGGCCTGATGAACTAGTATTTGATCTGATATTGTCTGTCCTGGGCCGGCTGCCCGCATTCCTCCAGTCACTGGTACTAGACTAATTTTTAGTTTCTCCATTCCATCTCTCCCCAAAAGGTTCACTGGGCACTCTTTGATAAGTATAAATGTCATTTTAATTTGTGTGTCTGAATCCTCATCGATCATGTCTAGGGCTTTTGATATAGGTCTCTGATTTACCTGGCCATTTGCCGATTTTACATATATAACTCCTGTCTGGGGCCACATATTAGGGACTTCCTCTTTTAGGACTGATGTATCTGCTCCACTATCGCATAGGAAGGTGATTTGTTTTCCATTGATTAATAGGGTGCGGGTTGGCTTAACAGTTGTTTTTGAGAGGCTCAGGAGAACTTCTGCTAAATCTATCTGTACTGCCTGCTCTTCCCCTTTTAGTCAGTCCTGGTAATACCCAGAGTTTTGCTGGGGTGGGCCTTGATTATCCCTATTGCCACTGTATGGCTGTTGGTGATACCCTCCCCGATTTCCACCCTGGGCCCCCTGATTTTGTTCCTGTCCTTCTTCACTCATCTGTTCTCTGCACTCCCTAGCCATGTGCCCCTCTTTCCCACACCGGTAACATAGGAACTTTCCAAACTCATTCCTTCCTCCACGGCCCCCTCTTCCGTTCCCGCGGCCTCTACCGCCACCTCTGCCTCTGCCTCTGCCTCTGGCTCCACCCATAAAGAACACCTCACTGTCTCCGTCCTCTGACAGGAAGACTGCAACTGATTTCTTTTTCCTTTTTTCTTGAATGATGTCTGCACCTTGTTCTGCGTAATCTATGCAGTCTCCTACTGAGCATGTTCTGTGGTGTACACAGTGTTTTTTAATGAAGTCAGTGATGCCTGGGGAGAATCCATTCATGAGGGCCAACTTAAGCTGTTGTTGGTATGCTGTATCTGCCTCCATTGCATAGGCTATCCCACTGTGGTCTCTGAAGCATTCTTCCATTCTGGTGCGGAAATTTTGTACACTTTCTTTCTCTTCTTGTCTGCATGAGGATATTTTAGTGAAGTCCAGGCGTTTCTGGAACACCACTTGTACGCGATCGAGTACTAGGTCTAGTGCAGCCACCAGACCAGCGTTTCCTGCAACGAAACACACAGGTGGATTCTGTGCATCTAACCCTGTGAATACTCCCTTCACTCTCCCGTACTCATGGCCAAAAATCCCCATCAGGGCTTGCACGACTTCTAGTCCATTCAATTGAAATGATTGGACCAGAGCTCTGAAGTCTGCGCTAAATTTCACTGGGTCCTTTCTGTATGGGGTGAGTCCCTCGCATGCCTTAGTGCATTCTTCCTTAGTCCAGGGGCGGTACACTGAGATAGTCTGATCAATATCTCGATCTGCCCCTGCGCCTACTCCAAAGTGGGGGTTTGCCACTTGTATTAGGGGGAATGCGCTAGCCGCCTTTTCCTCACCTTTTTCCTTACTGGGGGCGCTACCTCCTACTGCACCTAGGTCCTCATCCTCATCCTCATACAGCCCTTTTGTGCTAGGGTATAGTGGGGCGTATGGTGGGGGTTTCTCCTCCCTAATCTTTCTCAGTCTCCGCCCCATCATAGGAGAGGAGCCTGCCATTGGGTCTAACAGCAACCCTTTCATTGTGGCTGAGGTAGATATTTTTTTTAGCTCCCTCTGCACTCTGATGTCTCTCTGTCTCCTTTTCTCTTCTTCCTCTTCTCTCACTTTCTGCTCATCTTCCCTTGCTTTCTCCATTATTATTCTCATCGCCTCATAAGGGGATGAGTTTGTCTCCTCATCTGCACCAATCGAAACTGATGCAGCCACTGTACTACGTATCTTTTTTTCCTCTTTCTCCAGTTCTCTTTTGTCTGCCTGTTCAACCCAGATGGCTGCACATTTTATCTGGGCTCCTAACTTTGCTCTTGCTTTTCCCTTCTTGCATGCTGCTGTGGCCACCAGTGTAGCCATTAAGTCATCACATTGCTCTTTTCCTAACTTTCCTTCAAACTTGTATTTGTCCCACCATTTTTTGCAATAGATCGTACTGCCAGGGCTAAACATAGCCATGAACTTTACATCGCCAGGCATTTCAGATTTCCCTTGCCCACTTCCCATAATTGCTTTTACTCAATGTGTTCTTACTAGACTACTTGTTTTTCAGAACCTAAGTTCCTAATTCACCACTTAGTGCGTTCCAATCGACCGCAGAGTTTCTGTTATCACCGCTTAGGTTTCCGCTCTGCGCGTTGGTTCACACTTGGCAACAAGTATCACACAGTCACTTCATTCACCACAAGTACTTTCACTTCTCTTATTTTAACCTCCTCTCCTGGGAGAACTATAGTTTTCTTTCACAAACCTCCTTTAGGTGGAGAAACCTTATATTTACCGTGTATCTTTGGTCTGTGGTTAGATCTGGATTCCCGTCAATCGTTCCTGAAGAGAAGAAGGTTGGACAGGTCTAATTCACCGGCCTGGCCACGAATTCACGTCCCAGGACTTTTTCAGGATCGGCTATGGACCCCGGCTGTCGACAGACTTCGGTGCGTCGTCCCTCCCTCTCTCCTGGTCAACGATGTTGGGATCCGGCTCGGAGGACCAATATGTTGGGGATATTTTTACCAGATGCAGCGCTTGGTTGTAAGACAAGCTTCCCCAGGTTCTTTCACCAAGATCTTTAACCCACTCAGACTCAAAGATAGACAGGACTCGAGTTCTCAGTTTTGCTTGCTAGCAAGGAGACAGTGTCGAGCGGCTCTCTGCACGACTCCAAGACACTTCTGCTCTCCATGCTCCGTGCTTAGTCTTTTATTTACTCGTGGTTACACATGAAGCAACATGAAGAAATGATCCTCCCAGTTCCTGTTTATCAGATAGTACACGTATGCATAATTTCAACACACATCAACAACGGTTGGACTGAACGCTGACTGCGCGAGCTGTTATTCTGCAACGTTAGATGAAGACTTCCTCATTTTAAAGCACAGCACGCACAAGTGAACATCCTTTTTACATAGGTCATCTCATTTTGACAGAGACACACACATATGACAGTTCCATTTCTGCACAAGCTGCAAAATATATAGGTCACAGTGCAGTAAACCGTTCAGTCAGCAGAGTGGCAGAAAACAGCCAACAGATAAAACATGATTAAGCAAATATGAAAAACACTTCTTCAAACCCTAACAATAGTGTATATACTGTGTGTATGTATGCATAGATGGATATAACTGATGCTATAGGCTTTGTGGTGGACTAGTTTATTACTGTAATTATAATAATGTATATATATATTTTATTTCTTTACAGAACCACATACACATGTAAACCACGCCCATGTCTGACCATTGCTCAGTCAAGTAAAAGTCTTGAAAGAAGATAAGTTGTCTGCTTCCGTGTTTTAACAGACACACCTGGAGCGAAGTTTAAATCCAATCAGAACCAGCAAGTTATAGTATCATATAGTCCTTTATTATAGCCTCAACAACAGTACTGTACTTATGTCTATTTAATAAGTAAACGTTGAGTTCTCACTGGGCACGTTTATTCAATGCTGCAACATCATTACACCTAAAACCCCTAGACCGGGTCATAACATGTGGCTTTATAAGTAAATCCCCAACCCATGCGAGCGCGAGCTCGAAAAATTGGGCCGATTCGAAATTGTGGGCCTGTCTGACACATGGCAGGTAGCTTTTTTGATCCCAGTCCAGCCCTGCTAGGTAGGTAGGTGCTTCATACTAATGATGTGATTCATGACCAGAGACTTTGACAATCCATCAGTTCCTACATGGTCACTGAAATACCAATACCCTTCAAGGTGGCAAGTGGGCGGGGCACATGAGGTTTATCGCTCTATAAACTAGCAAAGAAACACACAAACACACATGCGTGCGCACACTCACACACCCGCACACCCACAGCACAGAATACTACAACAGTTACAAAGAAGTGTAATTAGTGAGTTAGAGGCCGAGGCCCAAATCCACTCAAGATTGTTGCTAGCGTAAATCCGAAATCAGTCAACCATTGTTTTCATTTCCACCCATATTATTTGCAGAAACTGTCCAATTTCATTTTCATGATGGTGTTTTGGCGGGGCTCCAGACTGCAAAACCATTTCATCACATTTTTTGCAATCATTGTTCTTGGCAGTGCTACCCAAAACTATAACTGGTCACACCAGTCAGTGCAAGTGGTATAATGTGTCAGATAATAGGAATCGTTGTAAACTTCCCTTTAGGAGAATCCAAATTCATTTTCATTTGTGAGCATTTGCATACGGTTTGCCAAACACAACAGTCAATGAATGATCAGTGTCAGGCACTTGTGTGCCTTGAGGCAAGTCCAGGTGTGCTTTGGGATGTTGTGACAACCATACATTATTATTGCAAATAGTCTACATGTACAAAAAGTCACGAGTTAATTTTGAATTGGACTATATCAGTTATTTGTATGCACTCATAGGCAGATTCTATAGCCTAAAGAAATGATTTCAAGGATAACAGAGAAATAATGATGGGGAAACACACATAGAGGCTATTTTGCACAGGTATTAGGTGTGCCTTGAGCTTTTGTCTTGCCCTTTGGTGTGCCTCAGACACACACAAGTTTGAACACCACTGGTCAAGGTAGTTCAGATGTCACCTGCACATACTGTCTGTACACACACTCTTCCCCCATAAGCGACCCAGACATGTTCAGGCCAAAGTGACAAGTTATTAAGACACAAGTTGACCCTGGTGCCTCTCTATCTCAGATCTTCTACATTCGATCGTCAAATAGGTCTAATTATTTATTTTTTATAAATACTTGATTCTAATCTGTCCCATTTCCAATTGATTGTAAATATGTAAAGATCAAAAAGTCTTTGATCAACAAAAACAAACATCTAAAGCCTTTAGAAAAGAAAGAAACAAACACTGATTCAACTTGTTTAATCAAGTCAAAAATTACAGGCTCTGAAATTTAATCTCATGGCTGTTCCTGTGCAATGCTAACTGAACCTCACGTCATATTAAGATAAACAGAATTTCTGGCGTGAGGACTCTGGAGACGATAAACCTAGCACACACGGATACACTCCAATTATCGCTCTCCAATGATAGAAGTAGAATTGGCTACAGCCCAGGTGGTGTATGATGGTATATAATCTCTGGTCCTGGATTTGTTTGAAACACAGTCACTGAAGAACTAAATGTAGGAAATGAAATAAATTAACTGACAGTCCTTAAGTCAGTTTTGGTGGAGCACAAAGTCCTTCATCGCTTGTGGTAGTGGTAGGGAGTGGACTTGGTTCAGCCGATGTGTGCCCAGCACTGACCAGACTGTGAGGACATCTCTTGGCCTCCAGAAAGACCCTGAGAGCCTCAGTTTCTTCCCCCAGGCTGTCCGCATGATAAATGCAAGACAGTAGTAACTGTAGGACGTTGCCATGTTTTTTATTATTTTTTCTAACAATTATTTATGGTTCGATTATGGTATTTTATGCAGGCCGTGTTAGGCTACTGCTTTTTAAATTATTTGGTCTTTTTACTTAGGATACTGTACAGCACTAAATGGTTAGCACTTTATGATCAGCACTTTATGACTCTTATGTCCTGTGTCTTTTATTAGTGGCCGGGCCAGCGAAGCGCCAGGCCACTTCTTGTATTTGCCTGTATTCTTCATCCTCCCGGGAAGTTCGACTTCCCATGGATGAAAACTAACCAAACTTTGCACAAAGGTCCAGTCCCATGCCAAACGTCTTTGACACAAATTTGGGGCCAATAGTCCTAACGGTGGCACTACAGCGACCGTCTAAAGTTTAAAACTGAAAAAATTCATAAAAAATCAGGCGTACGTGCTACGGCTTTGCAACTTTCACCGAAATGTGCGCCTAAATGAGGGGAAGCTTTTGTACAATGCAACCTATGGCCAATTATGAAGTCTAAAGACCGCAAAACTGCAAAAACTGCAAAAACCATTAAACCCTACTCCTCCCACATTTTTTCTTCAAACGACACCAAACTTCAGTATCTGCATCGTTAGACTGTTCTACACAAAAGTATCAAACCAGATTTTCGATCGGTCAAAAATTGAGCCCACAGTGCATCAAAACGTTGAATTCTGGCCCCGTGTATAGCCTAATTACCTTAATTACCTTTGGCAATTAGGTTGTATTTGTGATGTCATCAGTCAGTCAAGCAATTGTGATGCCATCACTAATGTCACTCGAGCAATTGTGATGTCATAATATTTTTTTTCCCCATTGACTTGCATGGGGTTTCGAAAAATCTTGTTACATTTGGCAATTAGGTTGTATTTGTGATGTCATCAGTCAGTCAAGCAATTGTGATGCCATCACTAATGTCACTCGAGCAATTGTGATGTCATAATATTTTTTTTCCCCATTGACTTGCATGGGGTTTCGAAAAATCTTGTTACATTTGGCAATTAGGTTGTATTTGTGATGTCATCAGTCAGTCAAGCAATTGTGATGCCATCACTGATGTCACTCGAGCAATTGTGATGTCATAATATTTTTTTTCCCCATTGACTTGCATGGGGTTTCGAAAAATTTTGCAGTAAATTAGCTGTAATTCAGAAACCATAACAGCTACAGCTACGAAACTTCGTAGGGAGGTGCACAGAGGGGCCTTATACTATACACGAAAGAAATACACAAATTGAGCAGATGGTGGCGTTATAATAGCCCTCTTTACAGCCTGCACTCGGCCCCTAATAGCCTAAACATGGTCGTCCGTCCCCCTCGAATTGGAGCCGTCTCGCCGTCTGGCGGCGCCAGCGAGCCCCACATGCTCGGACGCCACTACGCCCCCCCCCCCCCCCCCCCCCGCGGAAGCTCCGTGTGAAAATGGCGGAGATTGTGTGCCAGGCAGTCTGAATGAAATTGAATGTAACGTTCCCAATTCTATGTATTAAATTCTAAAAAACGACCCTCAACATTTGGGAAGGCTAAGCCACACAACTAGTTGTTATAATCTAACATCATGCTTTGAAAGGCGACTTTACGACGAAGAGCCAGGGCAACGGCCAATCACAACTCTCCTGCAGCTGTCGTCACGCACGTATTGTCGCCGTGAAGTCACATTTTCGAGCAGCCCCCGTCAGCCGACGGCGGCCCCTCCCCGTAGGACGGGGCTCCACCCGCCGTCACACGGGGAGGGCGGGGCGAGGCTCTGACGGACGACCATGTTTAGGCCTTAAGGAGGATCTGCAGTCCTCTTCGGCCGAGCTCGTGTTGGGCCAGCCACTAAGAGTCCCTGGGGAGCTATTGTGATGTCATGTCATAAGTGACATCACATGTGGTGTGATGTCACTCCTTTGCATCGACTTCCACAGTACGGCAATTGGGTTGTATTTATGATGTCATCAGTCAGTCAAGCAATTGTGAAACCATCACTGATGTCACTCGAGCTATTGTGATGTCATGTCATAAGTGATGTCACAAATCCTTTCTGGTTGACGCTATATAAGTGGGAACAGTATATCTTTCCATGTAAGGTCCCAGTTGAGATGCCTCGCAACAAAAAACGCCATCAGATGATCAAGAAGCTCCATGCTGCAAGGAAATCAGAAAAAGCTGGTGCTAACACTGCAATTGCTGAACAAATCCATATCAACAATTCCCCAGATCGATCAAGACATAATGTTGGTGAAATCCCTGCAACATTATGTCCCATGGTCCATAACTTCTGAACCGTATGGTCTATCATCAAAGCCTTGAGACTTGCCCGGCCACGACCCATTGCTGCGCAGCAGCTATAATTGTTATTATTGTTGTTTTCTTTCTTCTTTGACATAGTGTAAAGGCAGAGACCTAATCCTATTTCATTTCACTGCATGTTTTACCTTGTATGACATTGTATGTGACAAATAAACTACCCTTGACCCTTGACCCTTGAGGATCCGCCCTCACATCCAGCTGTGCCTGCTCTGTTTGTCACCAGGGCCGGGTCAGCACCGTGGTCCAGCAGCAGCTGGACGAAGGCCGTGTTGCACCTGTTATTCAGCACCACCTCCAGCAGGAAAGAAGCCACATCACGGGTCAGAACGCCAGCGGCCTGGAGCAGCAGGCGGAAGCAGTCCAGGTGGTTGTGTACAGCACTGATGTAGAGAGGGGTCAGGGTGTCTGAGCCGTGTATGATTCTGTTCGGGTCGGCCCCGGCTTCCAGGAGGATCCGGACACAGTCCAGGTGACCAAAGCTCACGGCCAAGTAGAGAGGTGTCCAGTAATACTCATCAGCTAGGTCTACCTGTGCTCCCTGTGTGATCAGGTAGTCCACACAGGCAGCATGACCCCACAAGGCTGTGTATGCCAGAGGGGTCCCACACCCATAAAAACACTTCTCATTGATCTGCCTTCTGAAGTGGTCTTCCTGCAGCAGGCTCCTCAGTGTGTCCAGGTCTCCTTCACAGACGGCATCATAGAGCTGCGTGTCATCATGCCCTGCTTGAACAGCCATTCCTTCAGATGTGTCACTGTACCACACTGACTTGTATGCTGTGTCTCAAACAGAAGGTATTATTTGGCCGCAGCTCGGCTGCTGTGTGGCCAATGAGACCAGCATCACTGATGATATCAGATTTATGACATCACTGATGATGTCACAGTGGGATTTATGACATCGCCAATGATGTCACAGTGAGATTCATGACATCACTGGGATTTATGACATCACTGGGATTTATGACATCACTGATTAGGTCACAGTGGGATTTATGACATCACGGATGATGTCACAGTGGGATTTATGACATCCCAGTGGGAAAATCACGGTGCAGAGAAACATTACATTACATTACATTACATTACGTCATTTGGCAGACGCTTTTATCCAAAGCGACTTACAATAACACATTTTTGTCAGCAATAGAACAATCAACTATGGAGCACAGTCTGTGACAACTACAACTTCTGAAGGAACAGTGGTACAAGTTTAGGTTAGTGGTACAAGGTTGGTTAGGTTTTTTTTTTTTTTTTTTTTATATAAGGAAAGAGAGAGACGAAGTTAGATCAAGGAGGGCCCAGAAACAGACATCTTACAGACATACTTCCCATCTCTGATTCATTTAAACTTTTTACAACACCAGCAACAGAATTAACTAATGTGAGCCCAGCCTAAAATCCATTAGCCATGATTATGGCGCTACAATCCACAACATTTTGATAGTATTAGTCTCATTATTAATGTTGAATATATTATTGCATATTATTTTAGTAAGCTATTGTAACCCCCATAAATTCAACATAGTCAAATTAATTTGTAGGGTTAATATTCCTTTTCTCAAAATAATTACATTCCTGTTCTTAGAATAATCACATGCAGTTTTCAACATCTTCCCGCAGAGGGCGCTAGGTCCCTGCAGGAAGATTGCATTCAGCTGATGTCAAAAGGAGAAAAACGTAGAGTAAGAAAAAACGGAAACAGAAACATTAGCAGCAGCGTTCGCCATGCAAGCCTGATGCAAGCTAGCAAGAAGAAGAAGAAATAAAAAAGTTGTTTTAACAGCTAAAGTTTATCTTGAAGAGTTTTTGAGACCAAGGTACCGTGTTTTTAAACCTTGTGGTTCACACTGGACCTTGCGGAGGACGAGGATTTGATTTGTTTTGATGATATTTCTCCGGTTGGTTTTTGTATGGTCGATTCTGAGAGAGGGGACGACTGATAATCTCCAGCGTGCAGGAGGCACCACAGCGTCCCCAGCTGCTACTGGTGGAGTCGAGGAGCTGATCCATGGATGTGGACCACCGCTGCTTCTCCACTTGGATACAGATAAGCTTAGAGAGATATAGGGGGCCCCTAATTGCACTAAAACTACGTAGTTGACTGAAAAGACTTGTGGACTGTACCGACTAAACTGAATCTCAAGACTAAAGAACGTTGATCGAAAGGAGGAAAACCAAGGACAAAGGAAAACGCGCTTAAGTTAAATATAGCACTACCCGGGTAGTAACAGGAACTTAAGGGTGGACACTTTAAGTTAATTTTATTTTCTGTTATACAGTATCTGAAGAGCTCTAAAAAGAAAGAAAGATTGTTGTATCTGATTTTCTGGAATAAATGTATTTTTATCTGTGTAATCAAAAGAAAAGTATTTGAGTCTTACTTACCATTCTCCTTACAGGGCCCTAGACTTGAGTTACTGATATAACTATTTGATTGGGTTAACTTATCAAGTGGTTACATCATTTTGTGGCGAGCCAGCCGGGAGAAGGTTAAGTAAGACTCAAACATAGCTCATACAGTAATACACTGGTAAATTGTTTGTTTGAGGTTTACAAAAGAACGTAAATATGACTACCATTACTGATCTTGAACAAGAGTTTGGGGTAGATTCGGAGAGGTCAGTCGTAGCTTTGGGCATTAGTGACGATGACACAGATGAGGAAATCACAGAGGCTCTGATGAGATATGGGAAAGTGGCTACGATAATCAGACTAAAATCAGAGAGAGTTATTATTGAGTTTGATTCTGAAAAGGCAGTTAAAGGCCTTAAGCCACAGTTTCCCTGTGAAGTAGCCCCGACTAAAGACCCCGACGCGAAGTGGTGCTTAGTTAGCTTTGACAACATGATCCCTTCAACTAGCAAGCCCCCTTCCCCAATACCATCCCACCATAGTGGAGCAACCTCAGAAAAAGAAGATTCTGAGGAGAGTGAGTCAGATGATGTGGCATCCACCAAAACACAAATACCCTCATCCCCTAAGAATAAATCTGAGACAGCTCGTGCCAAACCCCAGTCAACCTCTAAATCATCTGATAAGGGGGCAAAGCCCAAAACACGAGCTGTGCCAGTCAATCTAGCTACATTAGATAAGGATGTACTCAACCCCAAAGATGTTCAACGCATAATAGTAGAGCATGTTATCAAAAATCAAGCATCTTCTGCCCCAAGCCTAGGCTCCAAGCGACTGAGGTCCTTCTCAGGCAGAGTGCCCAAACCACCAGGCGAAGTCGACTTTGAGACCTGGTGCCTACATGCTGAGCTCATGTTTCAGGACGGCCTGCCAATAGACATGCAAAGAAGGATGATATTGGAAAGTTTGCTTTCTCCTGCTTTGGACATTGTAAAGCAACTTGGCTCTCATTCACATCCCCAAGAATATGTCAGACTTCTTCAGTCAGCGTATGGACTTGTTGATGATGGAGAGGAAATCTTCGCCAAGTTTCTCAGCACGCACCAGGATGCAGGCGAAAAAGCATCTGAATATCTTCAGAGACTACAAGCACTTCTTAGCACTGCAGTCAGACGAGGCGGATTACACAAAGCTGACGCCGACCGACAGCTATTCAAACAGTTCACTCGCGGCTGCTGGGATCAAACCCTGCTACTGACTCTTCAACAAAAGCTCAAGACTGAGACTCCACCTGACTTCTCTGAACTTCTTCTCGAGCTGCGAACAGAAGAGGAAAGGAGAGCAGTGAAGATGGATAGAATGCAACGTCATTTTGGGAGCTCCAAAGTGAAACCCTCCTTGCACTTTCAGTCTGTTGCAGAAGTCACTCCCAAAATTGACCCCAACACAGAACTGCTACAGAAATATGTAGCAGAGACAGAAAGCCTCAGAAAACAAGTGGCTGATCTACAAGTACAGCTTACAGAAAAAAGAGCTCAGAGGAGAGGGAAACATGACCAACATATTCCCACAGTTCTAGAGGCACAGCCAGCTGAAATGCAAATGCATCTGCAGACACCAAGGCCAGAACCAAAACCCTGGTTCTGTTTTAAATGTGGAGAAAATGGCCACATTGCAAGACAATGCGAAAATGTCCCAAACAAAGACCTGGTTGACAAGAAATACAAAGAGCTGAAAGTCAAACAGCAAGAGTGGAAAGCAAAGTACGGGCAAGCTTTAAACTGGACCGGGTTTCAGTAGAGGGACAGACTGAGGCCCAACCAGAACAAAGTCCCCAACCAGCACAAAATTCTACACCGAATCAGAGACACAAAAAGGTAAAAAACATGAGTCAGTCTATAACTGAAATGTCAGAAAAGGCTCTTTTGAATGCACTAGTCGGATCAAAACACACTGCCACACTGACTGTTGATGGAGTTCAATGCACTTGTCTCCTTGACTCAGGCTCTCAGGTGACAACTGTGTCAGAGTCTTTCCACAAGCTCCACCTGTCCTCACGGTCAATCCAACCATTGCACAACCTTCTGGATATAGAGGGGGCAGGTGGTCAAACTGTGCCTTATCTGGGATACACAGAGTTAAGCATCTTCTTCCCAGAAGAAATTGCAGGGAAACCCGAAGAAATAAGCACTCTAGCACTTATCGTACCTGATTGTAGAACAAACCAAGAAGTTCCTGTGCTGGTTGGAACAAATGTTTTGGATGTAGTTTATGAAAGCTATGCAGCCTGTAAAGAGTCCAATGTTAACAACAAACAAATACATTGTGCTAATGCTCCTCTGATCAACAGAATGTACCACAGACATGAACCAGACAGTGGGAAGGTTGGAAAAATAAAGCTGATGAGTAAGAAGTGTGTGGCCATACCAGCAGGTGAAAAAGCTGTTTTGACAGGATACGCCAGAAATGTCTGCATTTCCCCAGGCGCACCTCTGATAGTTGAGGCTACAGGTTCTAGCTTACCTGGTGGTCTAATATTCTGCAGTTATGTCATGACTGCACCAGCTCAAACATCTTTCAAAGTCCCCATTCTTGTAAAAAATTAAAGTGCCCGTGTCATCAAAGTGCCTGCTTCTCAGACCATGGCTGAACTCCACAAACCATTGTCAGTCTCACGTTTACCATCTGCTGAGAGTCAAGGCATTGATGCAGATAAAGCCCCTCAAACTGCCACAACAACTGCTGTGTGCAGTAACATCAGCTCAACTGATTCAGCCTGCGCTCTGAAATTTGATTTCACTGATTCCCCGCTGTCTGAAACATGGAAAAAGAGAGTCACTGAGAAACTAAATTCTATGTCAGATGCTTTTGCCACACATGAACTAGACTATGGACACACCACAGCTGTAAAGCATCGTATACGGCTCTCAGACCCCACTCCGTTCAAGCAACGCCCAAGGCCCATTCACCCCTCAGATTTCGAAGCCGTCAGGCTACACCTGAAAGAACTGTATGATGCCAACATAATCCGTGAATCTGAAAGCCCATTCGCATCTCCCATTGTAGTTGTGAAAAAGAAAAATGGCACAATCAGACTGTGCATTGATTATCGCAAGTTAAACAACCAGACAATCAAAGACGCGTACGCCTTGCCACATATTGAGGAAGCCTTTTCATCTCTGACAGGCTCAAAATGGTTTTCAGTCATGGATTTAAAATCCGGATATTATCAGGTCGAAGTAGAGGAGGAAGATAAGCACAAGACGGCGTTTGTAACACCTATGGGATTTTGGGAATTTAATCGTATGCCCCAGGGGGTGACTAATGCTCCCAGCACATTTCAACGTGCAATGGAGAAATGTGTAGGCAGCTTGAACCTCAAAGAAGTTCTAGTGTTTTTAGACGACCTAATTGTCTTCTCTAACACGCTTGAAGAGCATGAAGAACGTCTGATGCATGTTCTCAGTAAACTGAAGGAATTTGGACTCAAACTCTCCCCTGAGAAGTGTCATTTCTTCAAAACATCCGTCAGATACCTTGGGCACATTGTGTCAGAGAAAGGGGTGGAGACAGATCCAGGAAAGATAGCCGCTCTCACAACCTGGCCGAAACCCAACAACATAAAAGAGCTAAAATCGTTTCTGGGATTCGCCGGATATTATAGGCGATTCATCCGGGACTATTCTAAGATAGCAAGGCCCTTGAATGATCTAACAGCAGGCTATCTCCCCACTAAAAAGTCTCGTAGGGGAAACCCAAAGAACACCCCTGTAGTCGACCCAAAGAAACCATTTGCTGAAAAATGGACATCAAAAAGTGATGACGCGTTCAACACACTGATCCACAAACTCACAACTGCGCCAGTTCTAGGCTTCGCAGATGCTACAAAGCCTTACATTCTGCATACTGATGCGAGTCTACACGGGTTAGGCGCGGCTCTTTATCAAGAGCAAGACGGTCAGTTAAGAGTGATAGCTTTTGCTAGCAGGGGGCTATCTAACTGTGAAAAGCGTTATCCCACCCATAAACTAGAGTATCTTGCTCTTAAATGGGCAGTAACCGAGAAATTCTTTGACTACCTTTATGGAGCAAAGTTTACAGTGGTAACTGATAACAACCCCCTGACGTATGTTTTGACAACGGCTAAATTAGACGCTGCAGGGCATAGGTGGTTGGCAGATCTCTCAACTTTTGATTTCAATGTGCAGTACAGGGCTGGAAAGAACAATCAGGATGCGGATGGCCTTTCTAGAAGACCACATCTCCAGAGTGAGATAGATCACACATCTGAGGATGAGGACAACCGGATAGAGCAGTTCATAGCCCGGTTTGTTCAGGAAAGGGAGGAACCAGTAATCTCGGTAGATGTAGTAAAGGCTGTCTGCCAGAGGCATCTTGCCCAGAAAACTTCCAGTGTAAACCCTGAGCTATCTGTAGCATCAATCGCAGTCGAATGTCTCGCTATTAGTGACAGTGTCATTCCACCAGAGTACAGCCATGCAGATTTGTTACCAGGGTCATGCACATTACCCCGCCTCTCTCAGCAAGATTGGGCTCTAGAACAAAAGAAAGACCCCGCTATTAGCAGAGTGATGTCTATACTGAAAGGGGGAAGACGTCTCTCACACAGGATGAGACAGCGTGAAGACAGGGAGGTTCAGCTTATGTTACGTCTCTGGGCCCAGCTAGTCATAAAAGATGAAGTGCTCTACAGGAAGCGGATAGTGAGTGGGGAAACCTCGTACCAACTAGTTTTACCACAAAGCTACAGGAAAGTGGCTCTAGAGGGCCTTCACGATGCCACTGGCCATATGGGTATTGACCGCACCATGGATTTGGTGCGCACTCGTTTCTACTGGCCTCACATGTCAGCAGATGTTAATAACAAAGTACAAACATGCGAGCGGTGCATTAGACACAAGGCCAGGGCTGAACGTAGTGCTCCTCTAGTTAACATCCAAACAAGCAGACCACTCGAACTGGTTTGTATAGATTATTTGTCTTTAGAGCCAGATGGAAGGGGTACCAAAAATATACTTGTTATCACAGACCACTTCACCAAATATGCCGTGGCTGTACCAACACCTGACCAGAAGGCAAAAACAGTTGCAAAGGCATTGTGGAATAGTTTCTTTGTCCATTATGGATTCCCTGAGCGGTTACATAGTGACCAGGGCCGGGATTTTGAATCCACTCTCATCAAGGAGTTGTGTAGCTTGCTTGGCATAAAGAAAACTCGAACAACGCCATATCATCCACGCGGGAATCCCGTGGAAAGATTTAACAGGACACTTCTAGCTTTGCTAGGGACACTAGAGGAAGGAGACAAGATCAAATGGAGAGACTTTGTGCAGCCATTAGTGCACACTTACAACTGCACCAAGCATGACACCACTGGATACTCTCCATACCAACTCATGTTTGGAAGACAACCCAACCTACCAATTGACATTGCTTTTGGCTTGACCTCTGTTGGACAAAGTAAAGTGTCCCACACTGAATACGTTAAGAGTCTCAGAGAGAGTCTCACAGAGAGCTATAAAATTGCAACTGAGCACAGTGCAAAGAGTGCTCTCCACAACAAACAGCGCTTCGACAAAAGAGTCAGAGAGTCAAAGCTGGAGGCTGGAGATCGTGTTCTAGTGAGGAATGTTGGAATTCGTGGGCCACATAAAATAGCCAACAGATGGAGTCAGACAATCTACAAAGTCGTAAAACAAGTGAGAGACCTACCTGTTTATGTCATAGCACCTTTTGGCTCAGATGGGCCAGAAAGAGTGCTACACAGAGACTTGTTGCTACCCTGTGGTTTCCTGCCCTCCGCAGTTGTAGAACAAGAGCCCAGCAAGCGTAAAGCAGGAAGAGAGTCTAGAGCTTCACAGTCCAACAATACAGCTGTGGCTGGAAGCTCTGACAAAGATGAAACTGAGGAGAATCTCCTGTCAGGAAGCGATGATGAAGAGACAGGTGCTGACTACTACTGTCCTCACGTCACACCTGTGGATGACACAAATGTCACAGACAATGAGGGAGGAAGGATGGATAACGGCCTGCGAAATGAACCTGAATTGAGCTCCATTGGAGAGAACACTCCCACAAAGCAAAGAGACACAAATGCGGAAAACAGTCTTGTCAAAGGAGACAGCCCCGCTGTAACAGACAGTATCCCCCCACATAGTCCTGCATCAGAGAGTGGGATTGAGGAATCAGTGGTGGAATCTGCCCTCGACCCAGAGGCACCTGCTTTCCATCCTCAAGAGTCAACGGAGAGCTCTGAGAGCACAGCTGTCGAGAATGAGCAAACAGTTGAGCCTGGGGAAGCTGGAACTCCAGGTCCAGCCTTGGATGAAGTAGAAGAGGAGAGAGGTTCTCAGGCGTCTGATGTGGGTGAAGAGGATCACGGAGATGAAGAGGATCACGGAGATGAAGAGGAAACAGAGAATGTGGAAATGAGGAGATCTACACGAGAAAGAACGCTCCCTAAAAGACTGACATATCCATCATTAGGGAACCCCCTAGTAGTAGTTATGGAGTCATTATTAAATGGGTTAAATAAGGCCTTTGCTGATGCTCTTAGTATTGACTCTCTGCCACAAATTTGTCAGTTACAGCCACGGGAGTCTGAGATAGTGTAAGAAGTTGAGCATGCAGGGACGCATGCAAGGTCAGAGGGGGAGGATGTAACCCCCATAAATTCAACATAGTCAAATTAATTTGTAGGGTTAATATTCCTTTTCTCAAAATAATTACATTCCTGTTCTTAGAATAATCACATGCAGTTTTCAACATCTTCCCGCAGAGGGCGCTAGGTCCCTGCAGGAAGATTGCATTCAGCTGATGTCAAAAGGAGAAAAACGTAGAGTAAGAAAAAACGGAAACAGAAACATTAGCAGCAGCGTTCGCCATGCAAGCCTGATGCAAGCTAGCAAGAAGAAGAAGAAATAAAAAAGTTGTTTTAACAGCTAAAGTTTATCTTGAAGAGTTTTTGAGACCAAGGTACCGTGTTTTTAAACCTTGTGGTTCACACTGGACCTTGCGGAGGACGAGGATTTGATTTGTTTTGATGATATTTCTCCGGTTGGTTTTTGTATGGTCGATTCTGAGAGAGGGGACGACTGATAATCTCCAGCGTGCAGGAGGCACCACAGCGTCCCCAGCTGCTACTGGTGGAGTCGAGGAGCTGATCCATGGATGTGGACCACCGCTGCTTCTCCACTTGGATACAGATAAGCTTAGAGAGATATAGGGGGCCCCTAATTGCACTAAAACTACGTAGTTGACTGAAAAGACTTGTGGACTGTACCGACTAAACTGAATCTCAAGACTAAAGAACGTTGATCGAAAGGAGGAAAACCAAGGACAAAGGAAAACGCGCTTAAGTTAAATATAGCACTACCCGGGTAGTAACAGGAACTTAAGGGTGGACACTTTAAGTTAATTTTATTTTCTGTTATACAGTATCTGAAGAGCTCTAAAAAGAAAGAAAGATTGTTGTATCTGATTTTCTGGAATAAATGTATTTTTATCTGTGTAATCAAAAGAAAAGTATTTGAGTCTTACTTACCATTCTCCTTACAGGGCCCTAGACTTGAGTTACTGATATAACTATTTGATTGGGTTAACTTATCAAGTGGTTACACTATCAATTAATAATTATCCAGTCACTGTAATAGCTACTACTGAGACTACTGAATGTGCCACATGATTCAGAGGATGAGGAGCGCAATCTAAGAAAAATCGCAAAAACGTAAACTTTAAAGTTTGATTTATTCAAATGACTCAAATGTACAAAAAGTGTCAAACTCATCATCAACACCAGACACTTGCTATTATGCGTTGATTGTGCACACTATATAAAAAACTAGGGAAAACCATCTCTGTGATGGTAGAAACTATGTGACTGCCAAAAAGTGGCACAAGGCGATTTAACCCTTGAAAAGCTGGTCTGAAAAACGCCATAGGTTGAGGCCACGTCTCATCATAGACAGGCCGCATGTCTGGGAACGCCCACAAAATGTTAAACGGCTGGCGCGCGAGTGGGGTAAAACCGCCGATATATCTCATGGGCTGACTCACCAAAAGACGTGCTGCGGCTCTAAACTACAGGTTCGGGGGTTCTAGAGCAGAACACAAGACGTCTGCTCAGATGTGCGTTTACTGCGGTGGTTAAATCCCCGATCGTGTCTGCCTGGGCTGGGCTATCAGCTAAATTCTAACTTTGCTGAATGGATAGAACAGGGGAATTTACCCCACCCTGACCCTGCCCCCAGGCTAACCCAGCGTCTATTGTGGGCGTTCCTAGAGCCTGTATGGGCGTTCCCAGACATGCAGACTGTCTCTATAGAGCCATTTTGGGGATACTGTAGGTTGTGAATTTGAAGTAACTGGTTTTTAACCCTTGAAAAGCTGGTCTGAAAAAGGCCATATAGAGCCATTTTTTTGTATATATGGGTAGGTGGACAGTATTTGTGAACATTGATATTTGATACCTTTTTCCTCCCCAAAGTGAAGTACAGTAGCTGGTTTTTCATGCATTTCACAGGTCTATTAGATAGGGGTGCACCGATCGATCGACACGCAATCTGTATCGGCCGATTTGGACCTCAAATATGTGATCTGCTGTTTCCGATATTCCTTTAATGTTGCCGATCGCATAGCCGATCATGCTGCACGTGAGAAACATGAGGCAGCCCATTTTCATGTCTTCAATGTCTATCGTTTAACTTTCATATTGTGCTCTAACGTTTATATCATTGTGTTGCAAAGCACACACTTTGCTTTCGTCAGTGTACTCACCTCCATGCACACACCGCACCAGACTGTCAACACACCCCTTGCGTCTTTGAATCACACAAATCAGCTGGTGATTAGAGCAGCCTCAGCAGAGAGAAGTTACCTCCAGTCCTCCCGCCTACCGAGGCATTTGCATGCTGTTAAGTCCGTGTGTATTAAAGTCCCAGATTGACACGGTGCTACTGTGGTAGTCGTGGTAGTCGGGGTATGGAGGACCAGGAGGGTCTTACGCTAATGAATAGAGTGTCCCCTTAATAATTATCCAATCGTACAATTAAAAAGAGTAATTTCAAAAAGAATTCACAAATGATGTATTAATACATCATTAAAAAGTCGTATTTGGAAAAGGAACTTCAAAAACATCCATTAAACAGTGTATTTCAAAATGGAATTACGAATACATCATTTAAAACATCATTTAATACATCGTTTCCTTATTCCTATTCAAAATAACCATTTGGAATTGTATTTGAAGTCACTATATTAAATCCCCGATTCGAAATAACGATTGGAAATGCCATTTACCCATTGCATGACACTTTTGGCCTTAGCCTAGAAAAACTGTGTAAAACAATGCAAATTAGACGTGTACTTTAATTTTAAATTTGACATACCTTGTAGGCCCTGGAGAGTCTTAAGCTAATGAATAGAGTGTTCCTTTAATAATTATCTACCGGTAATCGTACAATTAAAAAGAGTAATTTCAAAAAGAATTCACAAATCACGTATTAATACATCATTAAAAAGTCGTATTTGGAAAAGGAACTTCAAAAACATCCATTAAACAGTGTATTTCAAAATGGAATTACGAATACATCATTTAAAACATCCATTAAACAGTGTATTTCAAAATGGAATTACGAATACATCATTTAAAACATAATTTAATACATCATTTCCTTATTCCTATTCGAAATAACCATTTGGAATTGTATTTGAAGTCACTATTTCAAAACCAATTCAAAAAACCGATAGGAAAACCATTTTGTTTTAACATGACACTTTTTTGCTCTTTGTCCCCAGCCAAACAGTGTCAATCGTGAATCCATGGTCCTAATGCAAATGAGCCATGTAACAGGCTCTCTGATTGGCTAGAGAGGCAGTCCACTGAGCCAGGCTCTTTCGTGCCTCAAAGCTCTCTAGCCAATCAGAGAGCCTGTTACATGGCTCATTTGCATTAGGGGGCTCAATTCACGATTGACACTGTTTGGCTGGGGACAAAGAGCAAAAAAGTGTCATGTTAAAACGAAATGGTTTTCCAAACGGTTTTTTGAATTAGTTTTGAAATAGTGACTTCAAATACAATTACAAATGTTTATTTCGAATAGGAATAAGGAAATGATGTATTAAATGATGTTTTAAATGATGTATTCGTAATTCCATTTTGAAATACACTGTTTAAATGATGTTTTAAATGATGTATTCGTAATTCCATTTTGAAATACGCTGTTTAATGGATGTTTTTGAAGTTCCTTTTCCAAATACGACTTTTTAATGATGTATTAATACGTCATTTGTGAATTCTTTTTGAAATTACTCTTTTTAATTGTACGATTAGATAATTATTAAAGGAACACTCTATTCATTAGCTTAAGACTCTCCAGGGCCTACAAGGTATGTAAAATTTAAAATTAAAGTACACGTCTAATTTGCATTGTTTTACACAGTTTTTCTAGGCTAAGGCCAAAAGTGTCATGCAATGGGTAAATGGCATATCCAATCGTTATTTCGAATCAGGGATTTAATATAATGACTTCAAATACAATTCCAAATGGTTATTTCGAATAGGAATAAGGAAACAATGTATTAAATGATGTTTTAAATGATGTATTCGTAATTCCATTTTGAAATACACTGTTTAATGGATGTTTTTGAAGTTCCTTTTCCAAATACGACTTTTTAATGATGTATTAATACGTCATTTGTGAATCCTTTTTGAAATTACTCTTTTTAATTGTACGATTGGATAATTATTAAGGAGACACTCTATTCATTAGCGTAAGACTCTCCTGGTCCTCCATAGTCGGGGTAGTGCACGCGCACACACAGACAATTTCCACGCAAGCATTGATGTTCCCGCGGGCACTTTGAAGGAAGCGAAAGTGTGCGGCTGAGTATGTGGATGTGCGCTCCGTTCAGACGGACTTTCTTCCTTTCTTTGGACATCAGTTGAACATGTTCTAATCCCCTTCTTCCATGTGTGCGTATATGACCAACCAGTAAGTCATTATTATGTTAATATTCCTGTATTGCATTCCCTTTTGGTTTTAGATCGATCTACCTGCAATCATTGCAATAACGTTTGTTTAGGCGTGCACTTGCGGTTTGATTGTCTGTTGCGCTAATTAATGCCACTACTCAGATGGAGTTTAGCTGGTGTGTAGCTTGTGATTCTGTTGTTTCTCCCGTCATGTAACCCTGTCACCATTATGTAGATCGCACTCATAGTGCTGCTAATTATAACACTGTAACTCGGCCTCGATGGGCGGGTCGTTTTGATGTTCGTTCGATGCGGATCCCAATGTATGACGGTTATTGTGCATAACCCCGGTTCTATGAGTGGGAGCTCTTTGGCTTTAGTCATGGTTCAAGACTGGTGTTTAAGAGTAACTGACTTACAGTTTACCTAATTATCATTTATATATTATTAGTTGTTAATTATCACTATAATTGGCCTATATAACAGCAAGCTTGGTTACTGACCTGTTTGTATATTTTATTGCCTCCTTTTTCCAGACCACACACAATCCTACTATTCCTGTCATAATGCTGTAAAGAGCCTATACTGCTGTACTGTACTGAAGAGAACTGACAACTAAACTGTTGAACTCCCATCTGTCTCCTGCCTCGTGTTTTTACGGACACCCCAGGGCGTATATATATATATATCGGTGATCGGTAATCGGTAATCGGTGATCGGTCGATGATCGGTTGGGCAGATATTTCTCATAGGTGATCGGCAATCGGTGATCGGTGGCAAAAAACGTGATCGGTGCACCCCTACTATTAGACCATGAGAACCAGTTTTGGCCAGACTGTACTCCACATATTCAGACAGTCTATTATGCCCCTGTTAGTAGCATTAATTGATAACTTCAACATCCTGCATGCTCACCTTTTGATATTTAATTATTAAAATGATGGGTGCTTCTTCCGCTTCCGGTGTAATAGACTGTTTTAACTTGACAAAAAGAACGTCTATGAGGATTTTACAGCAGAGCCATTCTGCTCTCCAGCCGTGTCGTTCGGGTGCTGGGATAACGTAATGCATTGTGGGTAGTCGGCTACTGTGGCTAATGCTAGCGGCTAGCGTAATAGTTACTTTACATGGCAGTAAAACGCCACTAAATGACCAAATTGATTCAACTTTTAACCATTTCGAGTAACACTGTTTCCATACGGACCCCCAGCGTTGGTTAGTTGTTTATAACGTGACTAAGGAAATGGCAAGCTGCAACAATAAGTCATGTTAAACCGGACCTTGTACCCACAATTATTTTTTTACAGTGGGGCATTCAACAATAAGGTGGATAGGCTAGTGATCATCTCTGACAATCTCAATGAGACTCATGATGGCTGGGCATATTGTAGCAGCAAAGCCACATCAAACCAAGCATCGCAGAGAAAGCTATCCGGCACCGCCGAGGGAAACAAACCGCTATAGCGCTTTGAGGGATTCATCATTAAAAGCTTCCTTTGCAATGCTGACGTTAAAGTTGAAATGATCTTACAAAGTCATTATTTCGTTTGTGATTCAACTCCGAAATTGTTTTAGTGCTTCAGTACAGAGATTTGACTAATCTTGTCAAGGTATTGAGGGAGTCCATATAGCTCTCTTGTTTTGATGAAAGAGTTTTAGCTGATTCCTATCAAGGCGAGAAAAAGATTTCTGTGTTTTTGTGTGTGTGTGTGTGTGTGCGTGTGTGCGTGCGTGTGTGTGTGTGTGTGTGTGTGTGTGTGTGTGTGTGTGTGTGTGTGCGTGTGTGTGTGCGTGTGCATGTGCAGGCTGCTATGTGTTCCCGCTGTGGGTGTATGACTGGAATGAATGTGATGAAAGGGTGTTGCGAGTTATCTCTAGACCTGTTACACTCTCTGGCACACTTTGTAGAGGAGAGAGCCTCTGCAGCCTGGTCACATGACGCTGGTCACATGACGCTCATACTGGGGCCTTAGAGGAGGGGATGGATGGTGGACATTGCCGCTGTAGGATTGGCCCGCGTCAGAAGCAGACATTGATTTGTCAGGAGGGGGAGGGGCATAGAAGAAGAACAACTTAAACTTTTTTCTTCTTTTTGTCTGTCGACTGTTGCGACAATAAATGAGGTTTTTTATCAGAACTAGGCATCTCGCGCGCTCGATTCGCCCTGCAACCGCCCTGCAACTTGCATACGTAGCTCAGCCGCAGCGCGGCCTCGCCCACGGCTCGGCTGCTGCATGGCCTCGCCTGCCCTATTGGCAGGTAGGGATGCAACGGTGTGAGTTTTTGACGGTATGATAACCTTGGACAAAAATAGACGAAATATTCCCATACAGCCGACGTCGTCTTTTTAGATGGGGGAAAGTTCAGGGGGGTCCTTGCTGCTCCTCTCTACTGTGATCTAGTCTAGGTAGGCATGCAGCCAGGGGGAGAGGCCACGTAAGCTGCACTCTGCAAGCGACCTGGGCACTTTGTTTTGGGGAAACAGCTGATACCGTGGGGAAGGTATGACGGCAAATCTTAGTGGTTTTGATACCGTGACGTTTTCAAACCGCGGTATACCTTCAAACGGTATACCGCTGCATCCCTAATTGGCATGTAGAGATTCAGAGTAGATGATACACACTGGGAGGTGTGAAGGGCAGATTTGGCTGCTGATGGTCTGATGGTGTAGTTAAGCCTATTTGGGTATTGTGCATCCTACCCTGAAACATGCACAGAACATTGTGCATGGCAAACCAGGCACTTCACAGTTGCACTTATTTTTTTTTGTTATCAATTTTTTTATTCATGATTTTGTTACATAAAACAGTACAATGTCAAGTACATTTTGAGATGTCCCCGGAGGGATCAGGGAGAATAGGAATAAAGACAAAAATACAAAAACAACACCCCCCCCCTCCCTTTCCCAACCCTGTGGCGATCTGGACCCACCCCACCCACCCCACGTTGGTTTTAGAAGAAACAGAGAACACTGTTAACATTCAACAAAGAAAGTAAAGAAAATGAGTATTTAAACAAAAATGATCAGGTCAACAGCTGTTTGACTTTAGTTGCTGTAGAGGTCCATGTTAATAAAGTTTTTTCACAAGCTCCGTGCATTCGAGCTATTGATAGTTCCATATGCACAATGTTCAGGAAGGACATAATCCATGATTTATGGTTGAGAATGTGTGGAGGACTCCATCTTAGAGCGAGCATTTTCTTGGCAGCTGTTAGACCTGTAAATAATACCTGAGATTTATAAAACGGTAAAGCAAAAGGTGATGTGTCATTCAAAATGAATAGTTTAGGACAGCAGGGGACAGGCACGTCCAACAGATCTGATAATGTGGAGGAAATCTTTTGCCAGAATATTACAACTCCAGGACACTCCCAGAACATATGGATGAATGATCCGACAAGGTTGAGATTACACATTTGGCAGACAGGGGTGGAGATGATTTTCATGAGGTTGCGTTTTCTTGGTGTGAGATAAAGTCTATGTACGAAATTAAAGTGAATTAGTTTATGGTTTGGATTTTTGGACGTGCTGTCTATATTGTCCCATACGGTGGACCAGTTCACCTCAAATTCATTGAGACCCAGGTCTCTCTCCCACACTTTTTGGACAGCAAGATGACCAGAAGAGGAAGTCAGTAACAAGTTATACAGTCTGGATACCAAACCAGTAGTGTGTACACCTATATTAAATATAGTATGAAGATTATGTGATCGTAAGGGACTGGTCCAGGGGACGCCATATGCACGCATGGAAGATCTGAGTTGCAGATATAAAAAGAACGAAAAGCCAGGTAAATCATAAGTTACTCGAAGATCGTTAAATGATCTGAGACCCTCATCACTACAGACATCAGCCAATACATGGATGCCCCTACTACTCCACTGAGGAAAAGTAAACGAGACACCTCCAGAAAGTAAAGCAGAGTTATGAAAAATAGGACTATTTTCATGCCATTTTACATGAGAATGGGTGGCTTTCTCTACCTTATGCCAAGTGGATAAAAGAAAAGACATTATGGGGCCCATTGATTTGTAGCGTTTAACACATTCACTGCCAGCCGTTTTTTCAATACTGTAGGTAGGTTCTGCCAAGGTTTTTTTTTGAGGATTCTGGCTCATCTTTCAAGAGCCGAGGATTCTTTTCTGCTAAGATTTTGTGAACACAAATGATCTCAAAAGAACTAATAGAATGTGTGCTTTCTCTGTCTAAAAGAGTTAGTTTGTAGAGTTAGTAGTTATGTAGGCATTAGCAGTAGAATACAGCATGGTTTCAGCGTCTGAAAATTTATTCTGAGATAAATGGCTTTTTGTGAAATTCGATAGAACAGTCACTTTAACCATTTATTTTTGGCGTAAGACGTCAGACATCTAAACAATAGTTTTGAACAGTAATTTCCTCCATAGCAGCAGGAAACCCCCCTCTCCTTCAAACTCCTCCCTCCATGGGTGTGTCTCTGGTGGCTTTGCAGCGTTTGTCACAAGCGAGGCTCTGCCTGTCTGTGCTGCCTGGCTGCTGGCGGCTGCTCTTTGGGCGAGTCTGCATGAGTCGTTTCGGTTGTGAGCTCAGCTGCAATGAAGCTGCGTGCGATTGTGGGCTTTCTGCCGTGTTTCAAAGTGTGTTGCACGCATAATCTATTATGCAAATTTGCAATCCCCCACCGCCAGCTCCCAGCGCGATAATGCGCGAAAGCGTTTTCGCCAATCCATTTTACAGTATGAGAATGGTTTCCTCGCGCGTTCCCCTGCAGTTTTGGCTCAGCTTTTTCTAGTCTGGAGAGCACTGTCGCCACTTAGTGGGTCGGTGGAATGGGTTGTACACGTTCGGTGGCTCCAATATTTTTATAGGAGACGTGGGGGGCGTTGATCCACGTCCCACCGTCAAATTTTTTTTTTTTTTTTTTTGGACGACTCAACTCGTCATTGGCAGTCAACCGTTGGATTTTTTTTGACGAGTCAACTCGTCAATGGCAGTGAACGTGTTAAGAGGTAAATTAGAGTAGATTAGGTCTTGTAAACGGTGTGGAGAAGCTATTTCTTCCTCTATTGTTCGCCATGAGATTGAAATGTTGGGGTCTAACCAGACTGATAATGGGCGTAATACATATGACCAAAAATACATCTTTAGGTTGGGCACGCAAGTCCTCCATCCTGTCTGTCACGTTGTAAAGTAGTCAATTTAATTCGTGGGCGCTTCCCTCGCCAGATAAATCTTGTAATGAGAGCGTGAATCTTATCCCAGTAGTTTTTAGGAGGTGAGAGGGGTATCATATTGGAGAAGAAATTAATTCAAATGTCCATTTATTAACTGAAATGCGGGCTTGCGGAGAAAGTGGGAGAAGAGTTCGTTTTTCTAAGTCGGCTTCCACTCTATTTAAAATACCTTGGTCATTTTTAGTTGTGGTTATGTAGAGAGAGGGGAAAATTTCTATCCCAAGGTATTTAAAGGATTTTACTACTGGGATGTGAGGAGGTAAAGTGGAAGGGCAAAGAGATGAGTTAAGTGGGAGTAGGGAGGACTTAGACCAGTTAATTTCAAAACCTGAGAGGGCACTAAATTCTTTGAAGATATTTAGAACATATGGTATGGAGGTAGTGGCATGGTCTATGTATAATAAAATATCATCGGCAAATAAAGAAATGTGATGTGTAGTGTTACAGAATGTGATGGGTGAGATCATAGGGTGTTGTTTTATTGCTAGAGCTAAAGGTTAGAGTGAAAGCGCAAATAATGATGAGGAAAGTACGCAGCCTTGACGGGACCCTTTGAAGATAGAGAAAGGAGAAGAGAAAATATTGCCTGTGATAATCATAGCTGAAGGATTAGCATAGAGAACTTTAATCATGCTAATGAAGTTAGTGCCCAAGCCAAATTTATCTAGAGTCATCCATAAGTACTCCCATTCTAAATGATCAAATGCCTGCTTGGCGTCCAGTGAGAGGACTGCACAAGGGGAAGGAGTGTCTTGTGTGAAATGTATCACATGTAAAAGTCTACGTATATTATCTGCAGCTTGTCTAGTTTTAATGAAGCCGGTTTGATCGTGATGTATAAGTTTGGTCATATGTTTTTCAAGTCTCATGGCTAACACCTTTGCATATATCTTGATTTCTGCATTCAAGATTGAAAGAGGTCTGTAGCTGCTGCAAAGGGAGGGGTCTTTCTTAGGTTTTAAATGCACAGTCAAAATGGCAGAGTTGGCATCCCTATTAAAAGAGCCCTGTTCTATAGAAGTGGTGATCATCTGTAACATGGGGTGACCCAGGCAATCCCAAAAGGCAAGATAGAATTCTGGCGGAATGCCATCCCAGCCAGGTGATTTGCCCTTTTTCATGGCCTGCGTAGCTAACTTAAGTTCCTCAAGAGAAATAGGAACTTGTAGCTGTTCAGATGTCTCCTGAGTTAGGGATGGTAAGTTCACATTATTGAGAAAGGTTTCACATTTATCGTGATCTAGAGTCACTTCTGAAGAATACAGACTAGAGTAAAAATTACGAAATTCATTATTTATAGGATTGGTGATAGGGTTATTTGAATGGCTAGAGACAATAGTAGAAATAATAGTGTGTCTGTTGTCATGTCTCAGTCTCTGAGCAAGGAGATGACTCACTCGGCCTGGGCCCATTAAAGTAATAATTTCTTCTAGTTTTGTGAATAAGAAATTCAGCTCTCCTTCTGAGGAGGGAGTCGAGTTCTATACGTGTTACTTGAATATTTAGATTTCTGGTTTCACAAAATGATATTTGCTGCTGCCGCTCCTGCTCGACTAATGTTGATTCCAATTCTTGAATTTTATTAAGTTTAATCCTGCTGAGATGAGAGGCAAAATATATTGTGGTGTTTCTAATACATCCCTTCAAAGCATACCAGAGGATGCGCGGGTCGTCTACAGAACCGACATTTTCTGATAGGAATTTATCTATTTCAAGTCTGGCAAATTTACAGTAGTCTGCATTCTTCAAAAGTTCGGTGTTCAACCGCCAACGTGTTGCCGGCTTAGGAGGTGTATTTAATAAGGTAAGTTTGACCAATATGACCTTCCTTTCCTTCATGAAGTCTCCAGCTCCCCTGCCTCGTTCTTCTCTCCTCTCTCAGCCTCTCTCCTCTCCTTCCCTCCTCCGCTCCCCTGTCTCGTTCTTCTCTCCTCTCTCAGCCTCTCTCCTCTCCTTCCCTCCTCCGCTCATCCACCTTGCTTTGTTTTCCTCGTCCTCCAGAGCAGGCCGGCCAGCCGCAGCAGCCTCCCTCGTCTCTGTCTCCATCCTCGTCGCTGTCGCCTTGCTCCGAGGCTCGGGTCACGCAGTTCATCCGCCAGTTCGTAGCGTCCTGCCTGCTGGTGTCCGACTCCAACACCGAGCTGTCCTATGTGCTGCCCTCCGAGGCCGTGAAGAAGGGCTGCTTCGAGAGGCTCTTCCAGGTCCGTAGTACACAACGATATTAAGATGATCGGCAAAGACGCTAGTAGAGATATCATTTAACATGACATGCAGAACAACATAGCGAGAGTCTGTGGGCCACTCTCAATATCCTGTATCTTCATGGAAAACTGACTGATTGATTTGTCCAGAATCTGGGATGGTGCACATTATGAGAAGATTTGCCTATACAGTATGTTGGATAAACATACATATTTATGTAGTCCTGCTGTTCAAACTGGTTAATAGCCCTTAAGTATGGATTTAGACTATTTATATATGGTATATTATAACAAAAAATTTGCAATGAAAAAGAAAAAGAAAATCAGGAACCAATCACTACTTAACTAATGTTACTGCTAGCATACACTTAGCAAGGCCTGCTATGCTGACATGCTATGCTAACATCTTCCACAAAGGATTATGATTGACCTTATCAGGAAATTGGGGAACTTGTGATGAATCTTCCCCCAAGCAATTTGAATGGTAGAGAAATGAGAAAGGGGGGAAAAACCAATGTTACAATACCACTAATGACAGCAGAAGCAGTAACTTGCAGTTCATCAGCTATAGTCTATAAAGGTTACTACCACAGACGTTTCAAACATGGTAGCTCAACTAGGACCTCATGGACATCCTCTTGGACACATCACGTGAAGATGCCGAGCCCCCTGACCCATACAACCTGAAGAAAGACAGAGGAGCAACAGGCAACGGAGAATGCACAGTGAACATATTTCACCCATACAGCCAAGAAATACATTGGTTCAATATCTGAAAAAGCGGTTTGGAGAGTGTAGCTTGAGGCCTTTGTGAAATGATTGATATATAGTGGTGGTCACTTCTGTTGTATCTGCCCCCGCAGGCTTTAGAGCAGAGCTTGGACAGCCTGGCGCTGACCAGCTTCGGGGTGATGGACACCACCCTGGAGGAGGTCTTCCTCAAAGTCTCTGAGGAGGACCAGTCGCTGGAGAACAGCGATGCCGGTGAGACCCCCCCTTCCCCACACACACACACACACACACGCTGTCTCTCACAGCTCAACACCTCCACAAAGTTTTCGGCGGGCTTCATCAATTAGTTATGACTTTCTCAACGAGAACAGATTTCTGCAAGATGTGCATCATCTCGAGTTAAAGTGCTGACTTGAGACTTTTGCCAGTTTGTTATTTTGCGCCGCGTTAAAATGCTAATGTCCTCTCCTTCCTTCCTGCTCCCTTTGGCAGACATGAAGGACTCCCCGGGGGGCAGCTCGGTGGGGAAGCCGAGCGCGGGGGGCCTGGGGGCGCCTCAGGGGGGCCTGGGGGCGCCTCAGGGGGGCACCGGACCCTCGGCCCAGAGCGAGAGGCCGGAGGTGGTGCTGAGCAACCTGATGATGTGCTCCAGGCTGAGCCACAGCCAGGCGTCGCTGAAGTCGTCCTCGTCCATCGGCTCGGTGAGGGGAGACGAGGGGGGGCTCTACGCCGACTTCTACGGAGAGTACTGTCCACTCTTCGACAACGGCCAAGAATCCGACTCGGCCAGCCTGAGGGGTGAGAGAAGGAGATGTGCTGCGTCAGACGCTCTGTGAGCGTTATGACAGCTGCCACCCAGAGATTTGAGGGTGGCACAGTGGAGAAATGGAAGGCTTTTTCCATTTCTGGATTTTGCCCCGACTGCTCAGATTGTCTCAGATAATACGGTTACAGTAAGACGTGATGCAATGACACGATCGTAAAAGTATTCTGAAATTTAAGATCGATGAGATTAGACCAAATGTTAATTATCCCTGTGGGGAAATTTGGAGTAGAGTAATGTACAGACCAAATAAAATAAGAATGGAGCAAATGAGGAAACAGAAACCATCTGGAATTTTGACAACACCAGAATAGACAGCAGAATAATTAAGTATGACTAGAATCTAGTCATCTAGTCCCTAGATCACACATGTGGCCCGCGATGGAATTGCAAAAAAAAGATACATTTGTATTTTTACAGTGCACCTGAATACCCGCTGAATAAATGTCCAAAATGTTCATGTCATTCTGGCCAATACTCCACTTCTGTTATAGCATTTCAGTCTGGAATATGGAATATCTTTCAATACTCTTTATGACTAAAAGGCTAAAAGTAATCTCATGTGTAAGAAATGACTGTTCTACATTGAAGTAGAAATTTAAATAATGAACTCGTTGGTTTTGGATTTATTTAGCTTCAAGAGTGCATTTTTGTTCGTGTGACCCTCAACACAGGCTTTGAGAATCCCGGGCCACTTACTGATACTTATGCTTAAATTTAGAGCCCGACCGATATGGGATTTTTGAAACCGATACCGATACCGATTTTAGGGAATAAAAAATTACCGATACCGATAATATCGGCCGATATTTTTATTTTATTTTATTTTTGTTTTTATCATCAAATGTTTATCCCCAATTAGTGCTAATCCCCCATTAGTGCTAATTTTTTATTTATTTATCCTGGTTGCTGCTCCACCCTCTGCCGATCTGGGGAGAGCCGAAAACTGGCTCCATGCTTCCACATGGGCAGTTAGCCAGCCGCTTCTTTTCACCTGACAGGGGAAGCTTCACCGGTAGGACATAGCACGTGGGAGGATCACGATATTCCAACGAGTTCCCCTCCCTCCGAACAGGCGCCCTTAACGACCAGAGGAGGCACCACATCAGCCACCCTCAAATATCAAACACTTGACAAAGATATGATTGAGTTGACATGAATTGAAATATGTGATGTAGGCAGGATATTTTACAGCTTATTAATAATCTCAATGCAATGAAACAGTAAACTTAACTGGGAATTTAATAATTATAAATAACTAGAAATACAAAAACACAATAGAACAAATAGTTAAGAAAAAATATCAAATATACACAACATGCTGTCCATGCTGTCTATAACTTAGTTAATTTCAAGCACTGCAGGGAGAGCAGGTGGTGACATAGGAGTGAGTGAGAAAAGGATCAAATATTGGTGGTTAAGACTGAATAATAACATCACAACTGTTCATTTAAAATTAGTTATTTCTCTAAACCTGGCTTCAAATGCCCCAAATTTTTCGCGCCGGCGCCGTTCGGCCCTCAGCAAAATCTGGTAGCGAGGAAATCTTTTTTGTGGCCCTCTCTATCATCAAAGTTGCCCATCCATGGGTTACGGTATGACAATATTTGTTTGGCCCCCAGCGACAATCTGGGTTTCTCATGTGGCCCCCAATGAAAAATAGTTACCCACCCCTGCCCTAGATGAATGAAATGTAATGTATGAATTAACAGCGTGTATGCAAGGTGTGAAAAACATCATATAGCATATAGCAATAAATCAATGGAGAATATGTGCAATATGAAAAAAAATATATATATGAAATATCATACAGCATTAAAATAAATGTAAAAATTAAGATATATGTGCTATATATACAGATTAGCAATGAGCGAAATGTGCAGAACGCCATACATACAGTACTGTATGTACTGTACAGACTTGACGTCTAGATGTTGTGCAGACATGCATTGTAACAACTTATTAGATACATCCAATCTGCTATTTTCCTGTTCCCCCCACATCTGACATCTCCTTCACCTCCAGGGGACGCAGAGAACCCCTCCTCCCCACAGCCGGAGGTCCTGGAGGGGCAGGGCAGCTTCAAGCTGGACGGCTGGTGGTTAAAGCTTCGCCAGTTTCACGGCCTCATCGTCAAGCGCTTCCACTGTGCCAAGAGGAATACCAAGGGCCTCTTCTCTCAGATCCTGCTACCTGCCTTCTTTGTCTGCGTGGCCATGACCGTGGCTCTGTCTGTCCCTTCCATCGGTGAGACCATAGATGACTTCTAGTTATTACACACTTTATAGCCTGGTAAACAAGCCGCTCACGTGAACTCACATTTCATTTCGTTCTTCGTTCCCGTCTGGCCTGAAGCCTACACCCAGTGTTTTGCAGTGGGTGGAGGTTGGGGCGGGTGTACTTGCCTTGACAGACAACTCCTTCAGCCAATCAGCGTTGGATCCAGTCAAACCCAAATCCACTCGGGAGAACGGCAAAAGCATATTTTATATAGTTGCGGCGATACTCCTGTACTTGTTATTGAGTCTATTTCTGCAATAACTGCACTTTATGGCTGTTTAAACTAGACGAACATTGACATTACTCCTCGAGGCGATCAGGCAAGGAGGCGGCCATTATTGATTTGTTAGTGCAGTGCTAGTGGCGTTCTTGATTGGCCAACTTGCGCTGTCAATCACAGGGCACTGAGCGCAGTCGCTGATTGGCTCTCCCACTTTGCAGTTTCTGCTTAAAGCCCTCCCAGGGCTTGAGGCCAGACGGTCCCGCAGAACCAAATGAAATGTGAGTTCTGGTTGGTTTACCAGGCTACTTTATAGTAATCATCCACCACATGTTCCTATTTTTGAATGTCTGTTTTACTACTCTCTCTATTGCCACTTGTTGAACCGCACTAAAACCATGCTAAGCTCTCTGCATTGTTAGGCAGATACTGATACATAATGGTACTTTGCATTTGAAAATAACATGCAAAAAAGGCAGCACAGTAGATGAACGAGCTATTTCTTCTGTCTTGCAGGAGACTTACCGCCCCTGATCTTGTCCCCGTCTCAGTACCACAACTACACCCAACCAAGAGGCAACTTCATCCCCTACGCCAACGAAGACAGACCCCAGTACAGGTCAGACACATTCCAGGAAGAGCATTTGTTTTGTTTTTGACCATTTTCACAATAATTACTCGTACAAACTGAGGGATCATAGTGCAGCACGAGGGAGATGAGGATATATGTAAGTCATGGGGGGTTGGGGGGTGACCCCGTGGGAAAAAAGATAATTGTTTTTTTGTTTGTTTTTTCCCCCCGCCCCCGATTTTTTATCCCATTTTTATCCCCCATTAGTGCTAATTTAATTTATTTATCCTGGTTGCTACTCCACCCTCTGCCGATCTGGGGAGAGCCGAAACTGGCTCCATGCTTCCTCCGAGACATGGGCAGTTAGCCAGCCACTTCTTTTCACCTGACAGAGGAAGCTTCACCGGTAGGACATGGGAGCACGTGGGAGGTTCACGCTATTCCAACCAGTTCCCCTCTGAACAGGCGCCCTTAACGACCAGAGGAGGAACCACATTAGCAACCAGGATATTGCATGTTTTTGGTGAAGGGGGTTCCTATATGAAGGAAACCCCCGGGAGGCACGGGGAGAACATGCAAACTCCACACAGAAAGGCCCTTTTGACGACCCCACCCGGGCGGTGGGCACTCGAGGGCACGCATTCCTTCAGCGTTCACAGCGTCCCAGGTGGGAATCGAACCCAGGACTTTCGAGCTGTGAGGCGACAGCGCTTACCACTGCACCACCATACCCCCCAGAAAAAAGATATGGTTACGGTTGCGTTTGCATGTGTCTACTACTATTATACAAGCACTTTGTAAGCTCTGTTGTGGAAAAGTGCTACACAAATCAAGTGTGTTATTATTCATTTGGCAACGTCGTCTCGGGGCACACATCTCACACACCACCGCGACGTTCAGCTGAGCAAGCAAAGTGACCCGGCTTCGTAATGAAGGCGATGGAGGCCCACTACGTTGCCGGCTTTCTTGACTATTGGTCCCTCTCTGTCAGGCCTGCTCGGCCCCGCGTCCAGGGCCAGGCTGTTCGCTTATAAGACATGTTAGTATGTTATCTTGTGTGTTATTTTGATATGATAAAAAAAATATTTAATAATTTATGTGAAGAACACCTACTCTTATAGAATTAATTCTCAAAATACTATGTTTTTTTTTCTAGGTGTAGTAGGCAATGCTTTTGTTCAGTATGATGACACTTTGACAGACTAAATCCTCTATTTTCTGAAAAAATAAACCTTTTTTTTCTTCTTAAAAAATATGATATATAACATTTTGAAATAGAACTCCTCATCAAGTGGAGCGTATCTATCCCCCCCCCCCCCCCCTCCCTCTCAGGTGTAAGCTGTCCCCAGACGCCAGCCCTCAGAAGATCATCAACACCCTGCGTCTACCCTCGGGCGTCGGCGCCACCTGCGTGCTCAAAACACCCTTCAACAGCACCCTGGACCAGCTGGCCCAGACCCTCAACCCCAGCGCCAACAACTCCAAGACCCTGGCTGCCCGCTACTTTGACTCCATGTGTCTGGACTCCTTCACCCAGGGGGTTCCACTCTCCAACTTCGTACCCCCTCCTCCCTCGCCCGCCCCCTCGGACGACCCGGACCCCCGCTTCGAGGACGGACTGTGGAACTACACCGCTGCCCCTCCTACCACTATCCATCGTAAGTGCATCTAATAGCAAATGACACCAAAATATGATACATAACCAGGCCTGGGACAAATCATTTCTTTACGGGAACCGGGGCATGACCACTTAGATTTGGGTTTGTGATTTGAGTTTTTGGTGTCTGCAGCAATATTATCTCGATTTTTTCCGAGTCCGTTTTACGTTATGGCATCACCAGCTGGTTTGGAAACCTCACAGTCAAGTCCAAAGCTCAAATCTTTAGCCTGGTCAAAACTGCAGGGAAGATCATCATGGGACTGCCCGCACCCCTCACCCTGCAAGACATATTTGAGCAGTCCACCACTCAACAGGCTAACAAGATTTTGTCTGACTCCTCCCATCATGTGTTGAACCCCTGAGTATGTGCTGATGAACTCTGGTAGGAGATACAGGGTCCCTTTATGTAACCACAATAGATACAAGCATTCATTTGTCCCTCTATCAGTTAAACTGATCAATGGGCTCCCCCTAGAGGTCAGACAGAAAGACAGGAGGCTCTGAGATAGCTTCACATGCTCTAATATCTGCCTGCTTACTTGCATGTATAGTTTAACATGCTTGTTTGCTTGCAGGTAATGTAATGTGAGACACACTTTGTAATCTATTACACTATAACCATGTATTTTGCACTGCACTATTGTATGATGCGAAAGGTGAGGAGTGTAAATGACTGTGACTATCTCAACTTGCTAAGTTTTTTCACGTGTCACCATATACAGTGTTTTTTAATGTACTTAATGTACTGCATTTTAATATTTTACTCCAAGACTAATTGCTCCCACGGGAGACAAATAAAGTGAACCTTGACGATCAGTTGGATTTGGGGAACACACACTTGATGATCAGTTGGATTTGGGGGACACACACTTAACGATCAGTTGGATTTGGGGAACACACACTTAACGATCAGTTGGATTTGGGGAACACACTTAACGATCAGTTGCATTTGGGGAACACACACTTAACGATCAGTTGGATTTGGGGAACACACTTAACGATCAGTTGGATTTGGGGAACACACACTTAACGATCAGTTGGATTTGGGGAACACACACTTAACGATCAGTTGGATTTGGGGAACACACTTAACGATCAGTTGGATTTGGGGAACACACACTTAACGATCAGTTGGATTTGGACTTGACGACTCCTTGGATTTGGGGAACACACACTACCCCAGGGTCTAGTGCCGCCCAATTGCCGAATTCTCGCACTACTACAACACACAGCCACATCGAACATGGAGGCGGAATGTTTTTTCTATCCACACTTCTTGTTTTGTTTTGTTTAATTTAACCTTTATTTATACAGGGGAAGTCTCACTGAGAGCAATGCTCTCTTTTTCAGGAGTGCCCTGTTCACATTAACACACATTCATACCTGGAAGCTGACCAGTACAACCACAGCCTGATCTGCTGGCCACTGAGCAGCTCCACTGGAGCGGTTGGGGTTAAGGGCCTTGCTCAAGGGCAGCTCAGTGGTGGTAATGAGGGAGGGGCAAGCGCTGCCTTTTCACTTTCCTCACCCAAATTTATCCTGCCGGTCCCGGGTTTTGAACCGACGACCTTCCCGTCACAAGCTCGCTTCTCTTAACCGTTGCGCCACCACTGTCCAACGGTATTTGTAGTTGTTCCTCATCTCAAAAGCGGTTGCCGGTCTCTGTTCAGATTTGAATGGTCGACCAGCTCAATATAGAGGAAGATGTCAAGACTTTGAGCTTGATTCGAGTTGTAAAACTAGTGCCAACTCCTTGCTGCCACATAAGACACATATGATATTGAGTGAAATGAGTACACAATTACAGGAAAGTATTTGAAGCTCTATTTAGTCGTTTTCTTTGATTAGTAAACTTCCCAGACAATGCATGGATTGTTAGAATTGACCAGCTCAGTGGCCTTGTGGTCTGAGTGTCCGCCCTGTGACTGGGAGGTCGTGAGTTTGATCCCTGGCCGAGTCATACCAAAGACTATAAAAATGGGACCCATTTGCCTCCCTGCTTGGCACTCAGCATCTAAGGGTTGGAATTGGAGGGTTAGATCACCATATGATTCCCGAGCGCGGTGCACGCCAGGGGATGGGTCAAATGCGGAGAACAAATTTCACACATTGTGGGACTTTACCTTTACTTTACTTAGAATTATTGGCAGCTACTATTTGTGCCAGGCATGCATAAACCCCCATACAATCACACAACCTCATATTTTGTAAAAATCTACAAATAATGTTGTTCATTTTGAGTCAGAGGCAACTATAACTCCTCGTACCTGCTCTGTTTCTGGTCAGAGCCGGTGACGTCTCCTCCGACACTCCCCCTGTCCATCCACGAGCCAGTGCGCTGTACCTGCTCCATGCAGGGGACGGGCTTCTCCTGCCCCAGCGGGGTGGGCGGCCGGCCCCCCCTCATGAAGGTGGTGACGGGGGACATCCTGGTGGACATCACGGGCCGTAATGTCTCCGAGTATCTTCTCTTCACGTCGGACAGAGTGCGCCTGCACAGGTAGGACCGTGTCACTTTAATCACTACGCACCACTTGTCTCCCGTGACATTGGTGCAGAGACACTTTTGTAATTTTGTTTTTAGTTTTATTTATTTCCACACAATAAAAAGTGAAACGGAAAAAAAAAAATGCAAACAGGAAAATAATGTGCAGGGTCTCTACCCTCAGAAAACCAAAATAATAACAATACAATACAATCCAGGTGTGCAAAGCATACAATACAACAGAAACAAGAAGGAAACAAGAAAACAAATAAGACAAAGAAAAGAAAATCAACAGTAAAAAAAGAACAGAAAAGGAAAAACACAAAAAGCAATCAAAATAAGTGACAGGATAATGTGAGGTGTATGTATCATGTATGAGGGGGGCCATGCGTGACTCATCAGAGAGGTCGTAAGTTTGGATTTAAATGAGTTGAGAGATGATTGGCAATATTGATATACAGTATGTGTTCCGTAATATGGCGGCTCTGTAGCGTATTGAAAATTGGTTATTGGTAGTGAGACAATATGGGGGGTGATCTGAATGTCTTGTATTATGTATGTTAGAATTATGTGAATATGAATTATTATGTTAGAAAGTATAACCTACTGTACATGGTGCAGGGAGAGACAGGTGAGTACCGTAAATTCCGGACTATAAGCCGTGGCTTTTTCCCCGTTTTTTGGCCTTTTTTGGCCCCTGCGGCTTATAGTCCGGTGCGGCTTATCTATGGATTTTTTCAAAAAAAAAAAAAAAAAAAAAAATCTCTCTTTTTTAGCACTCTTTCTAACTATAAATCCACTTCTGTTTTAATTTCCTCTCTTGCCCTCTTTTCACCACACCGCGGACACTGTGTGCACTGTAAAAAAAAACACAGGTGGTGTTGTGTTATGTTGTTTTGTTGAAATGTTAATAAATGGGAGCTTCCTCAAACAGCCATCTCTTTCCCGACAATCCCCTCTGTGCATGAACCCTTACATATGGTAATTAAACATTAAAACACACAAAAAAAAAAAAACATTAAAACACCCGCGGCTTATAGTCCGGTGCGGCTTATATATGTAACAAACAGGCAATTTTGCAGGTGCGGCTTATACTCCGGTGTGGCTTATAGTGCGGAATTTACGGTATATATATATATTTATAGACAAAAGTGCATACCTGGAATGTGTTGATTTAGATTTTTTTTTTAAGTGCAGCTGATGGTTCAAATCTGTTCGAAGATGTAGCCAACCTAACATTTTTTTTGTATGATGTGAATTCTGTGAAGACTGGAGATAATTATACTGTATGTACTTGCCCATATGATATTTCCATACAATAGATATGGGTAATTAAACTGTAATAAAGGGTTAATCAACATGAATGATTTACCAAACTAGATATTTTTCCGATGATACCAAACCATTTGGCATTTTTTCCCATTCCCTTGTTTGCTTCTGAAATTAGAGAATCAAAGTTAGAATTAAAATGGTATCATCAGCAAAAAGTAAAGGCAGTATACATTTAGCAGATGCAGCAGCAAGGTCATTAATGTAAATAAAAAAAAGCAAAGCCCCAAGTATTGATCCTTCCTTGGGGAACCCCACACATTATTGTAGATCTTCCTGAAGACTCAGACACAGACATATTGCTCTCTGTTTTCAATATAGTTTAAAGTCGAACTGAACCCGTTCGTCACGTGCATATGAGTCCGTTTCAGACTGAAAACATAGTTTGTCTAAGATGACAGATTGAGAGGCGGGTCATAGTATCATGTCGATTATTTTATTTGACAATTCTGGGGACTTGATTGGGCTTTGGCCAATCCTGGCGTGTTCCGCCTCCAAATCGAGTGGGATTTAGTGTGTTGTGGCGCTCCCCTCGGGAAGAGCCTGGTGACGCGAGGTTGGTGGCTGAGTGGAGCTCAGCGAGCCGCAGGCAGCCAGCTGCCTTCGTGTTGCCGAGCGGAGAGTGCAGCCCGTCGGCCTGGAATCTCCGAAGTGCGACCCCTGACAACCAAGCTCTCCGATGCGCGCGCCATTATCGCTGCTGTAAATACGATATCCCTGGAATGCGCGTTAACGAGCCAGTTACATTTCTTTGCATTCTTAGAGATTATAGTTTTGGTTTTTTGTTCATGTTTCTTGGCCAAGTTAGTAGTTAGTTTATGGGATAGGAATTCTGCCAGATGACAGGCACTAGGCGCCATTTTCTACTTCATTTGGAAGAGAAAATTATCCTGAAATGAAGATTTGATTGACAGCTGCATGTCGGGATATGATTGGTTGAAATGGGGTAGAAATTTGATAGTACTAGGTGACGTCAGCAAACTGTACATTACTGTTATCAATGAAATCTTGAAAAATGAACTTTTGATGTGAAAAAGTGTGAAAAACTAAAGAAATTAGATTGTTGTGATTTTCTTTGCATACATTATTAAATAGGTGCACTGCATACCCAGGTATTTCAACTAAAAGAAAATAAGTCATTTTTGGGTTCAGCTCGACTTTAATAACCATCTGTATGCGCATTCATGAAAACCATACTATGACAACTTGGAGAGTTTCACGTTCATGTTCTTCCCACATTGGCATCGACTTAGTTCTTATTTCATTCATTCATTATTTTCTCATTTTAGAGGTAGAGATGATTGTCATTCTTGTCAATAGGTATGGCGGTATAACAGTGGGGAACATCCAGAAATCAATCCCAGCATCCTTTGGGAGGAAGACACCTCCCATGGTTCGCAAGATAGCAGTTCGCAGATCAGCTCAGGTAAGACAATCAGTCTGCAATGGACTAGGAGGATTACTACACAAAGAAGAGCGACTGCTGACAGAACTCCCCCTTGTGTCCAGGTGTTGTATAACAATAAAGGCTACCACAGCATGCCGACCTATCTCAATGTCCTCAACAATGCTATCCTTCGTGCCAACCTGCCCGCATCCAAGGGCAACCCTGCTGCATACGGTAATTTTGTATTTAATTTAACCTTTATTTGATATTAATAACAATCATAATCATAATCATAATAATGGATTCTATTTAAATATTGATTTTCACAGTGCTTAAAGACGCTTTACATTCACAGGATAAGAAACAACTTTCATGAAAATGAATAATAGGAATAAAATAGATGGGAGAGATAAAAAGAAGAAAAAGATTGCAAGTCTTTTTTGATGGATGGTAGGGTGTTAGCCTGTTGACCAGGTCAGTAGGGGAAAGCTGCTGGATGAGGGCGGAGTCGGGGAGGGTCTCAGCCAAAACAGGTCGATCTCATTGAGACACAGGGTCTCATTCTCAAGAGAGGCCTGCTACTAATATAAGATACAGCCTGGCTGCTGAGTACTGGGAATAACTTTCCCATTGGAATAACAAGTTGGAAACAATCGTCGCTTGGTTTTTTGGGAGCGTTTTTGGTTTGTTGATTACATGGACATAAACAAAGGTGTGTGTGTCTGTGTGTGTGTGTGTGTGTGTGTGTGTGTGTGTGTGTGTGTGTGTGCGCGCGCGTGCATGCGTGTGCACATTTGTGTTTTGCAGGGACAAACCACCCAATGAATCGGACCAGCGCCAGCCTTTCTTTGGACTACCTGTAAGTTGCTCAGCACCATTTACTTTATTCTCTTTTTCTTCTTTGGTGGTTTTTACCTCGGCACTATTGCTACGGCGTCATGGTCATCAAGGCAAAATTCAGCTCAGGTACTCAGGGTGGAAACACTTCACTCCTCTATGGTTTTACATTATCAAACTACTTCACTCCTCTATGGTTGTACACTATCAAACTACATCACTCCTTTATGCCTAAACACTATCAAACTACACTACTCCTCTATAGCTGAACACTATCAAACTACATCACTCCTCTCTAGCTGAACACTATCAAACTACATCACTCCTCTCTAGCTGAACACTATCAAACTACATTACTCCTCTCTAGGTGAACACTATCAAACTACATCACTCCTCTCTAGCTGAACACTATCAAACTACATCACTCCTTTATACCTAAACACTATCAAACTACATCACTCCTCTATAGCTGAACACTATCAAACTACATCACTCCTCTATAGCTGAACACTATCAAACTACATCACTCCTTTATGCCTAAACACTATCAAACTACATCACTCCTCTATAGCTGAACACTATCAAACTACATCACTCCTCTATAGCTGAACACTATCAAACTACATCACTCCTCTATAGCTGAACACTATCAAACTACCGTAAATTCCGGACTATAAGCCGTGGCTTTTTTCCCGTTTTTTGGCCCCTGCGGCTTATATAACGGTGCGTCTTATCTATGGATTTTTTCAGAAAAAAAAAATACAAATAAAATCTCTCTTTTTTAGCACTCTTTCTAACTATAAATCCACTTCTGTTTTAATTTCCTCTCTTGCCCTCTTTTCACCACACCGCGGACACTGTGTGCACTGTAAAAATAAACAACGGTGGTGTTGTGTTATGTTGTTTTGTTGAAATGTTACGGTAATACGGTAAATGGGAGCTTCCTCAAACAGCCATCTCTTTCCCGACAATCCCCTCTGTGCGTGACCACTTACATATGGTAATTACGGTAAGCAAACGGCCACTCGGCCATCAACTCCCTCCCCCGACTACCAGGAGAAAATCACAAACTTCGGCGAATTCACACAAAGGAAGATCAAGGAATATTCACAACAAGACGAGCAGTAGAAGCAACACTCTCACTTACCATGGGGAAGGTACGCAGAAATTCACACGACGCAGCTTTCAAGTTGAAAGCAGTCAATCTCGCATTAAAAGAGGGAAACAGAGCAGCCGCGCGTAACCTGGGCATCGATGAGTCAATGGTGAGGCGTTGGACGGTGCAGCAGGAGGACAAACACAAAGGAAGATCACGGAATATTATAGGAGTGTGAAAACATCCACAATCACCAACGGGTTCCAAAACGCTGGACTGCTGCGGGATGAAGAGGATGACGCCGCCACAGCTGGCGCTGAGGGCCGTCAGAGGCTTCAGAGGCTGTTCGATGCCGACAGTGATGAAGAGGAGTTCGTTGGTTTTGAGTGACAATGAAGGAGAGAGGAGAGTGGTTGACGAAGCCACCCTGAACCTGTTCGTTTCCGACACTGAAGATGAGGACTTTGGTGGTTTCAGTACGCAGGAAGAAGAGGAAGACGAGGATTAGTGACTTGACTTCTCTGGTTACAGGTTTGCTGCACATATAGCCTATTGTTGTGTGATTTTGTCTGGGGATTAGTGACCTGACTTTTGTTTTGTTTTGTTGAAATGTTAATAAATGGGAGCTTCCCCAAACAGCCATCTCTTTCCCGACATTCCTCTCTGTGCACGAACCCTTTCATATGGTAATTAAACATCAAAACACCCGCGGCTTATAGACCGGTGCGGCTTATAGAAGAAAAAAATAGTCAATTTTGGTCCCGCGGCTTATAGACCGGTGCGTCTTATAGTCCGGAATTTACGGTACATCACTCCTCTCTAGGTGAACACTATCAAACTACATCACTCCTCTCTAGCTGAACACTATCAAACTACATCACTCCTTTATACCTAAACACTATCAAACTACATCACTCCTCTATAGCTGAACACTATCAAACTACATCACTCCTCTATAGCTGAACACTATCAAACTACATCACTCCTCTATAGCTGAACACTATCAAACTACATCACTCCTCTATAGCTGAACACTATCAAACTACATCACTCCTCTATAGCTGAACACTATCAAACTACATCACTCCTCTATAGCTGAACACTATCAAACTACATCACTCCTCTCTAGGTGAACACTATCAAACTACATCACTCCTCTATAGCTGAACACTATCAAACTACATCCCTCCTCTATAGCTGAACACTATCAAACTACATCACTCCTCTCTAGGTGAACACTATCAAACTACATCACTCCTCTCTAGCTGAACACTATCAAACTACATCACTCCTCTATAGCTGAACACTATCAAACTACATTACTCCTCTCTAGGTGAACACTATCAAACTACATCACTCCTCTATAGCTGAACACTATCAAACTACATCACTCCTCTATAGCTGAACACTATCAAACTACATCAGGGTTTAAATCATTTAAGAAGTGTGAGAATCAAGTCTCTTCTTTAATTAGCACAATATGCTCTGCTCCTCTACATCCAGGCTCCAGGGGACAGATGTGGTCATTGCTATCTTCATCATTGTGGCCATGTCCTTTGTGCCAGCCAGCTTTGTGGTGTTTCTGGTTGCAGAGAAATCCACCAAGGCCAAACACCTGCAGTTTGTCAGCGGCTGTGACCCCGTGATCTACTGGCTGGCTAACTACATGTGGGACATGGTGAGGGAGGATGTTCATGTGGACGTGTGTGTGTGTGTGTGTGTGTGTGTGTGTGTGTGTGTGTGTGTTTGTGAGAAGATGGCAGGTTTCTTGTCATCCCCTCTAAATATCAGATTGTATTTGAATTATCCTAAACCAATTTCCCAAAGCCATCCACTGATTCATTTTTGATTCACATCGAGGTAGCTGAGATGATATCCCACACAACTACTAATCGCTTAAAATAACCTTACATTTACATTAATCCACCTCTTAATTTATGCAAAATCCCCTTAAAAATACTTCCCGGAGTTATTAATGGAGGAGACATGTTACCAGATGTTAACACATCTTTTTACCAGGAGACATCAAAACCACCTTAAACACGACTTAACACAACTTCATTTTTGACTCATCATTACTTTATCATTTAATGTAAAACCTACTTTATAATTTAATTTAAGGAGACAACAACATCGATAACTCATTAATAACCTTGTAAAACCTTACAAACCCATAATGCTAACCTTACTTTACAGTATTAAAACTGATATTTTTTAGTCGATAATTTATGTTTATGTAATTAAGGAAATTTCAGGGAGAAAATGAAGGGCTTTGGCTTCTTGGCATTGATTGATTGATTGGTTGACTTTATTCATGGATATAGAGACAAAAGATAAAAGGGATAGCATGTAAAAGTGTAAAGTACCGGTAAACACTTATTTCCAACATGGTCCCTGATGTTTTAAAAACAGGACAAACAGTAACACAAAACATAGCCATCTAAAAACTGTAGCAAAAAAAAACCATGACAATCATAGTATACATTAAACACCAATACACATGGTATTTCAAAATCCTGTCCTAAAGTCTTCCATCATAGTCACAATCAAATTACATCCGAAAATACAAACATTTACACAAAATAGAAACAGTCATCACAGTGAACACAATATGCTCACAGGCCACATTAGGCCTACGAAACTATACCTTCACCTTACTCCAGAAGATGAGCGTGGACTAAACTAGAGCTGTGCATCTTCACTGATCTCACGATTCGATACGATTCGATTATACAAGTCTACGATTCGATTCGATTCGATTATTCGATGCATCTCCGATGCATCGCGATGCATCTTAAATCGATGCATCACTTTTTCCGCAATACATGATTTATTTTTTCTCACTTTCTTTTTTCTCAGTGTGGCTACTTTTCCAATAAAAGTGCATTTGGAATTGCATTGTATTATGATCCATAATTAAAATAAACAACTGCATGTACTTACATTCTATTTTATTTGATTATTAAAAAAAAAAAAAAAAGAAAAAGAAAATTAAATAATCGATTTTTGATATTTGTTAATCGATTCAGAATCGCGATGCATCTCTGAATCGATTATTTTCGGCAGCTCTAGACTAAACACTACATGACATAGAAACGCACAGGCGAGGCAATTGACTTATCCCGATTTTTGAATGGGAAAGAGATATAATGAGTAAAATTGAGTGTTTCTCCAAGTCTGAGTGCTCGCTCTCGTCTGGTCTCTCCCCAGCTGAACTACCTGGTACCCGCCACGTGTTGTGTCCTCATTCTATTCGTGTTCGACCTGCCGGCCTACACCTCCCCCACAAACTTCCCCGCAGTCCTCTCCCTCTTCCTCCTCTACGGGTGAGTCATCTTATGTTTGTACATTTTACATTTGAGCCATTTAGTGGATGCTAACTCGCAATGGCTATGTTGTCATGGACAGAGTAACCTGGTTATTGCCCATCTCATTAAGCCTTAATCAAGTTAAGCAGTTTACACAGTCAGACCTTTGATCCAAAAGCCCTGTTTGATACCATTCCCTATTACAGAAATAGTAGCCCTGTTTGCCATTTTTTACAAGTGTCCGAATTCTCAACTGTTAATTTCATTCACTATATAGTCCACTATAAAATGCCCACAATGCATTGCAATTTCTAGTGAACAGCAATTATAAAGCGGCTCTCTCAAATCAAACAATCTGATTGGTTCACAGCTGTGGTATATTTATCGTATACCACAGCTAGAGCCGCATCCCCGAAAAACACTCCGCCTCTGAGAAAACAAATGGTAGCTAGCTAGCCTGCTATCCTCGCAAACGGGAGCTCCTAAGCCAACCTGTGTCACCATAATACCCAGAGTGCCTTGCGCTAGTGTTTACTGTCATCTCCTGCTAGTGACGTCATCAGTATGCAACAGCTGAACTAGCTAGCCGCAAGCTAGCTAATGGCGATAACAACATTCGCTAGCTGCCTATCGAAATAGAAACATTTAAGGTTAGCTTCGACCTCCGGGGTGGCTTATCTATGGACGAGTGGATTGCAGTGCTTAACGGACACGTTATCTCCAGAAAAAAGCCACCTAGCCTCGTACCTAACATTAGCACAAGCATTAGCCAAAGTTAGCTAGCTAAGGTTAGCTGTTTGTCAACAAGCCTGTCTAGCTGACATTACGTCCAGCAACTGGGTCGGTTGTGCAGGAAGCCAGGAGGGACTATTTTATTACGCGGAAGAGTATGATTTATTAATTTTTGATCGTTCCCCATAGTTCAGTAAACACTACATGTGGAATAGTGAGTGAGTGAATGAGTGAACCATTCTGAACATGGCTAATGTGATTGAGTCTTCCAGTTCCCATGAATAAAACAATCAACAGAATATTCCTCCTTCCTCTTTGGCTGAGCAACAGTACGTTACTTCTAATACAGTGGAAAGAAATTATGATACCGATAGTATTTCTTGCCGCCATGTTTTTTGACTGTTGGAGTTTGAATTTGCGCAGAAGGTGAAAACCAAAAGTGAAGCGAGTTTAGAGGTTTTCATGCCACAGTAAAATGTTTCATATGGTTAAGCTAAAGAGAGAGTAGAAAGCGTTGTTTTTTACTTCCCCCTTGAAGTTTCTCAAGAGGAAAATGCTCAAAAGTCATCCGATTTGTGTGAATTTGACGCCACCGCAGGCCACGCTCCCCCTTGTCCTCATTTATATGGTAATTAACGATGAATAAGATGAAAAATATCTCTCCCCGCTCGCGTGACCTAGAAAAAAAGGCTGAGGCGCTGGCTGTCCCCTTGATTACAGTTATGATCACTAATGCATAATTCATAATCGCCTGTCTCCAATCCCGATTTCACATAGGTCGAATTAATATTTGAATGTAAATTGAAATGGCCTATCATGGTATCTTCACCTGCTGTAAACTGATAAGCAATACCAACTGCTCAGCATCAGCATTTTTTGTGATCCATATCAATAATGCACATAATCATGAATTAAAAATACGAAATCATTATCACTGGAAATGTCAGTAAAATATATACTGTATATACATAATTCAAGTACTGTGTGTATGCAATCATATCAAATCATATCATGAGGTCCTTGACAATATTAAGTCCTATATTTTCTTGATTTGACATGGGTATATTTTCATCATATGACAGAGTTGCATGGCGGATGTGTTTGTGTGTGGTTTGCTGTTTTGATGTAAAGTGCAATGAGTTTCCCTGCACAGTATATGAAATGTGCTATACCAGTCAAGTTTGACTCTCTGATTGTTCCAGGTGGTCCATCACTCCCATCATGTACCCTGCCTCCTTCTGGTTCGAGGTTCCCAGCACTGCCTATGTCTTCCTCATTGTCATCAACCTCTTCATAGGCATCACTGCCACGGTGGCGACCTTCCTTCTCGAGCTCTTTGAGCATGACAAGGTCAGTTTGACCCTCGTTACTGCAGCTTTTTATTTTGCCTGAGACAAATCTGCTTCCCAACCATCTCCAAAGCGCTGGCGTACTCTTCAGAGGTTGCTTATGTTCAACAGCGACTGTGAACAGCTGATTGCGTTTCTAAATGTACAACTTGGCCCGTTTCAATAGAACTAAATAGATATTCATACATAATATCTGTGTGGTTTTTGACTAGGAACTGATCATTCTACCATTGATATGTCTAATTGATTTTGTGTTTAGATAATCAGCGTGTTAGCTAGCTAACCGTAGTATCAGATCAGCTAACGGGGAAGTCCCACCAGGATGCGTTACGTATGCGTTCCGGCTCCGACGCGCTCGTCGGAGCTGCTCGCGGGCATTTTAGTCAACGTGTGTGATCCCACCAGGCGCGTATCAGAAGCGGCTCGACGCCCCGCTCCGCTAAAGATACGCGGCAGTTCTATTTTTCACGGATGACGCCTGGAAGCTGCGTCAAGCTGCACAGAGCAGATCGTTCAGCCCGGAAGTCAGACACAGCAACTGCACGAGAATCCGGTAGATTTTCATAATAAAACACCGTGTGCAGACGCAATACCGACTCCTTCTCCTTCTCCCCCTCTACGTAGTCGTTCAAGTAGACGAAGAAATGCAAGAGTTCTCCTCCTGCTAACAGGCACTGTACGACAAATAAAGAAATAATTTCAGCCTACTTACCCATGGTAGAAGCACGACAATCAAGGGAAAATGACCAAATCAAAAGCAAGTCAACGACAGACTGTGTTGTTTGTGTGTTGTGCTCTTTACATCCACCCCATTGTACACACAGTATCGCGCGATCTCGTAAATCCCGCGCGATCTTGTATCCAGCTGGCAGGCAGCGCTCGGAAGCGCTCCGCTTCTGAAGCGCGTGCTGTGGGACATGCCGACGTGCAGAAGACGGAGCAAAACCGCGGCGCAGACGGAACGCTGCGCAGACGGGCCTGGTGCGACCAAGGTGTAACCGTCTTGTTGTAAACAAGTATGGTAATTTACACTCTAGTTAACGTATCTATAAGAAGCTTGTGTTAGTAGTAACATGTAGTTGCATTGGATTGCATTCGAATTGTATGCTAAATGACATATGGCACAATTGCAAATTAAAAAACAGCAGCAGCGTGCACACTCCAAAATAAAGTAAATGAAGGTGCAGGGCCAAGGTAGAAACTTAAAAAAGGAGAAAAGGCCAGCAGCACTCCACAATGTCCTTCGTGCGTTTAATAAGGTCTTGTGCAGCACAGCATCAACGCTGATGAAGGCTACCTGCTGTGCATCACTACACAGTCTTCATCAGCTAAGACCTTTAACCCTAGAACACTAACGTGATTTAAAGTCACACCATCACTAACGTTGGGTGTATTTCACCCGATGCAATATACCCCATAAAACATACTTCTCATCAAAATATCTTAAAGTACAACAATACATGGCAAATTGAGGTACTCTTCTTTTGTTTTTAAATGTGAAATATCACAAAAAACACAAAAAAGTATATTATGGGGGACACTATAAAAAATATGTCAAATTCGGGAAAAATGAGGTAATCGTTATAAAAATTTAAAAAACAAAACAAAACAGGAGCTCCCAACTTCTCCTTCGGTCCACCCATTCATGGGACTTGTGTGGTGAAAAAAAAAAAAAAAGTCACCACAATACCATTAACCCTAACCCGAAGATATTTTACCCTCTATCACTAACGTCGGGTGAAAATCACCCGAACACGTAGCCGGTAGAAAAAACCATGAATGGGAGCAGGGAAACAAACTTACATTCAATGACGTCAGTGAGCATCCTGAAGGTACCTAAGGACCCGCCCACCTCAGACAGCAGCAAGACAATGAAAATCACGCGAATTCAATTGTCCGGGTGAAAATCACCCGACGTTAGTGTTCTAGGGTTAAGAAAGAACACACATTAGGACTAAATGGGAACAATTTCACAGATCCTCCCCCTCCCTCCAAAATAGAGCATTGTGGAATAGAACGAGGTGGTTTTGTGTTGCAGCACTATCAGAGTTAGCCTGTGGGTGCTTCTGTACGTATTCCTTCACTCCCTCGGTTTCTCCTCCAGGATCTGAAAAGAGTCAACAGCTACCTGAAGTCCTGCTTCCTCATCTTCCCCAACTACAACCTCGGCCACGGCCTGATGGAGATGGCCTACAATGAGTACATCAACGAATACTACGCCAAAATAGGTAAGGTAATAAGATGATTTTGCTCTTATGACATCACTATGACTGACAGTAGAATGACATCATCAGTGCCTATGACATCATCAGTGATGTCATAAGATGATATTACCTGTTCATTGGCACCTCAGGTGTTCATTGGCAAACTTCAGACGGGCCTGTAGGTACATAAACCGAAAACCTAACTATGTAATTTAGGGTCTTATGTGACTAATTGTAAGCCTCAAAAGGTTTGAGACATTAGTTTCAAGCCAAATCCTAAATATCGCCATTTCAATGTTTACAATTTTTCTTGAGGCAGCATCAAAAATACATCTATGACAATGTAATGTACGAATGCATTTAGTGTAAACACAATTATAGAATGCTTCATCATTTTGGAAATGAATGTGTGCGTGTCTGTGGGATGTCACCCAGGGCTGGTTTTCAGTGCAGTCCTTTTTCAGGTCCAGGCCCGGTTTTACAGGGGTGCAAAAGCACGCATTGCACCCTTATTTTAATTGTCTGCATGCTCAGTTGAAAAGAGTGGGGGAGGGGGGGGGGGGAAATTATGTCATAATAATAAAAGATAATGTAGCCTAGTAGAGTGTTGTATGTTCTGAAATACTTATGTTGCAATATTCTTTGCTTAAACACTTTACAGCATTTAAAGAGATTATTTGGTCTTAACCAAAGGTACAATGAAATCTCCATGCTGCAGCTGCACACTTACTGTTTAAACTTGAATTATAATTGTTGTTTTTCTTTGTTCTTTGATGTGAATGTATGGCTTTTTAGAACCTATATGTAACATTTTAAGGTTGAGATAATTGTATTATCATTATATGGTCCAAATATTTCAGTAAAGCACTTGAAACACTTGAAATATTCTTGCTTGGCTGGTATCATTCTATTTGAAATGATGGTAAAATGCATTATTTTTAGTAAAATAACATGTCAAATTTTTCGGGCGGCCAGCCACCCGGGTCGGCCGGTGCATGTGCACCCCTTCCTATCTAGGATGCATCCCTAGTCATCTTGTTCTGGAACCGGCCCTGTTCAGGTCCTCCCTGTCTGCTTTTCAGTTGATGGTGTCTTGTTAAACAGACACTGAATCTGTGTTTTCAGGCCAGTTTGACAAGATGAAGTCTCCATTTGAGTGGGACATCGTGACTCGAGGACTCGTTGCCATGACAATCGAGGGCTTTGTCGGCTTCCTCATCACCATCCTGTGCCAGTATAACTTCCTCAGGAAACCTCCGTGAGTCTGTTAGCATGTTGGTGTAACCTCTGTGAGTCTGTTAGCATGTTGGTGTAACCTCTGTGAGTCTGTTAGCATGTTGCTGTATATAAATAAACCTCTGTGAGTGTGTTAGCATGTTGGTTTATTATAAATAACATGACATATAACATACTGCTTTGTGTGTACACGTGTACAATGGAATCTGATTAAATCTATTTACTTATTTATTTAATTTGGCGGGGGACAGTACAAGTCAATCAACATTTTAGTTCACACTTAAATGTAAATGTGTTAGCCAAGAGGCTAATTTCTGTATTCCCCAGGCAGGTCAAGAGCATAATCATTACAATAAACAAGAATACATGTTAGAAAAAATAAAACAGTATAAAAGTTAGTAAATATAAACAGTGCAGTACTATTAAAAATAATTAATAAAAACAATAATAACTCAACTAACTTAACTTAACTTATTTCCTACCAATATGGCGCTTTACAATACACACAGCTCATTGGCTGTGTTTGCTATGTGATTGATTGTGATCATTTGTGAATTTATTACAATCACCTGTTATTTTCCCATCAAGATGGCCATGTGATGATGCAACTGAATGCTATGAATTGCTCTCTCTACTTGCATGTAAAACCCACAGCTGGATGCAACAAGTCCAAGTGAGTTTGCTAGGGGGTTGTTGAAATGCATTCTGGGAAATGCAGTGCACTACTAGCCAAATGCGGTGCAAAATGCACTAACTGAAATTGAAGTAGACAAGGCAAGTTCAGGGGAAATGTGTACACCAAAAAACGAAACTACAGCAGCTCATCAGAAAATATCGATGACATAGCAGTGAAACAGTATGTCCAGTAGGGTGGATTTATCCTTCAAGAATAAGCTGTCATTGCCAAGTGCTCCCTGTTTACATAAAGTGCTGTGTAAGTTTAACAAGTGAGTATACAATGTACGGTTACAGGAATAAGTTAGTGCCCGAGTAGAAATGAATGTGTGTGTGTGTGTGTGTGTGTGTGTGTGTGTGTGTGTGCGTGCGTGCGTGCGTGTGTGCGTGCTTGCGTGTGTGTTGATCCAGGAGAGTGCCAGTCAGCTGCCAGCCGATAGAGGATGATGATGTAGACGTTGCTTGTGAGAGGCGAAGAGTGCTGCGAGGAGACGCCGACAACGACATGCTGAAGATCGACAACCTCACAAAGGTCGCCACAGTTAATACAAAAACAATATCCAAATCGCAATATTGACTGCTGCAGTTTTCAAATCACTGGAAGTTAAAATTGTATCTCATGGCAATTAGTGTGAAATGCACACTTTACTTAAACATCAATAATTCTTGAATGGGTTGTCCGATTGGCTCACGGTAAATAAACACTAGAAGAAATCACACTTAAACAGCCTGTTGAAATCGAGTATTGATTGGGCAATTACCACGAGATCAAGCTGAAACAGACCTATCAACTTTGTTTCTGTGGATAAACTCCCCTGATTAGATTGAGTTTGACTGTCATATCAACAATTATTACTGTACGACACTTCGCATGTTAAAATAGTGTTAACTTATCACAACAAAATCTGAAAAAGATGTGAACTGTTCATGTGACGTTCATCTGCGTGCACTCTCTTTGCCTTCTCGCTCAGGTCTACAAGTCCAGGAAGATGGGTCATATCCTGGCCGTGGACAGGTTGTGTCTGGGCGTTCGTCCCGGCGAATGCTTTGGCTTGCTGGGGGTGAACGGAGCCGGGAAGACCACCACCTTTAAAATGCTTACCGGCGACGAGAGCACCACAGGAGGGGAGGCCTTCATCAGTGGAAACAGGTACAATACCGGGAGGACAGGCCCTTTCACTGTACAGGAATACACCCGGTTTTGGGGAGTTGTCCAGGTCAACCTCCGGCCTTCCATGTCAACACTTTAGCATGCACTATACTGAGCGATACTGTAGATCGCCTGATACTGACATTTGTCCAGAAATACCGTATGCACCAACTTATATACAGAGACTACGCTGAATGTCCAAGCAGAATGCAAGAAAGCAGCATCATACATGTATGTATTATTATGGATTATTATGTGTGGTGTGCAGCAGAGGCCTGCTACACGACCCGAACCTGACGGGACCCGAGACCCGATTCTGGGTATTGGACAGGTAGGGTTAAATAAACAGTTAGGGCTGGGGTCAGGTAGGGTTAAATAAACAGTTAGGGCTGGGGTCAGGTAGGGTTAAATAAACAGTTAGGGCTGGGGTCAGGTAGGGTTAAATAAACAGTTAGGGCTGGGGTCAGGTAGGGTTAAATAAACAGTTAGGGCTGGGGTCAGGTAGGGTTAAATAAACAGTTAGGGCTGGGGTCGGGTAGGGTTAAATAAACAATTAGGGCTGGGGTCAGGTAGGGTTAAATAAACAGTTAGGGCTGGGGTCAGGTAGGGTTAAATAAACAGTTAGGGCTGGGGTCAGGTAGGGTTAAATAAACAATTAGGGCTGGGGTTGGGTAGGGTTAAATAAACAGTTAGGGCTGGGGTCAGGTAGGGTTAAATAAACAATTAGGGCTGGGGTCGGGTAGGGTTAAATAAACAGTTAGGGCTGGGGTCAGGTAGGGTTAAATAAACAGTTAAGGCTGGGGTCGGGTAGGGTTAAATAAACAATTAGGGCTGGGGTCAGGTAGGGTTAAATAAACAATTAGGGCTGGGGTCAGGTAGGGTTAAATAAACAGTTAAGGCTGGGGTCGGGTAGGGTTAAATAAACAGTTAAGGCTGGGGTCAGGTAGGGTTAAATAAACAATAGACCCTTCTCATGGGGGCCATTTTGTGTCGAGAAGCCAGGGTAAACACAGGTGCAAGCAAAACACTAATGAGGGTTTCCAAATCCCAATCATGGAAGTTGGAAACCCTCATTAGTGTTTTGCTTGCACCTGTGTTTACCCTGGCTTCTCGACACAAAATGGCCCCCGTGAGAAGGGTCTATTAGGGCTGAGGTCGGGTAGGGTTAAATAAACAATTAGGGCTGGGGTCGGGTAGGGCTCGTTATGGTCACAGAGAATGTGGGCTCTGGGTTCATTTCCAGGCCCGGGCAGACCTCTAGTGTGCAGTAGTGTGTCTGGTCATTTTGGACAAATTAAATATGTAAGGGATAATGTATTGTGAGCCGGTGATTACTGGCGAAATAATGACCGACAGGTGAATGATTGAGCCCGACGCGCAGCGGACGGCTTAATCATTCACCTGAAGGTCATTATTTCCAGTAATCACCGGCTCACTATACATTATCCCCCTTAGAACACGGCCTACAACTAAATCATTCAATAATCTGACAAAAATAATTATTCAAATAGATTTTTTATTAGCGTTTTCAACGACAAAGCGGTTTCATTCGTAATTGGCACACAAGACACCACAGCTGCAACTGGTTGGCCTAATTAGTAGTGTCTGCTGACAAAAGGCTCTTATCAACTGATTAATCCAGGTGTGGCAGAGCAGCGGTCGGTTGTCGAGAAATAATGACCGGTGAATCTTGTTGATTGACCAATCAGAATCGAGTATTCAAGAGAGCCGTGTTCTAAATATATATATATACTGTGAAGCACTCTATAATGTCAAACTAGATAACTACCAAGGCCAGGTACGAAATCAATAATGTTGTGTGTGTGTGTGCGTGCGTGCGTGCGTGCGTGCGTGTGTGTGTGTGTGTGTAGCATCCTGAAGGAGCTGTTGCGTGTCCAGCAGAGTATCGGCTACTGCCCACAGTTTGACGCACTGTTTGAAGATCTGACGGCCAGGGAGCACCTGGAGCTTTACACTCGCCTCCGTGGCATTCCCTGGAAGGACCAGGAGAGGGTAGAAAACACACACACCACTCACACACACACACACACACACACACACACACACACACACACACACACACACACACACACACACACACACACACACACACCACTCACACACACACACACACACACACACACACACACACACACACCACTCACACACACACACACACACACACACACACACACACCACTCACTCACACACGCACACGCACACACACACACACATACACCCACCACACACACACCATACACACACACACACACACACACACACACACACACCACACACACACACACACACACACACACACACACACACACACACCACACACACCACTCACACACACACACACACACACACACACACACACACACCACTCACACACATACACACACATACACACACACCATACACACACACCACTCACACACACACGCACACACGCACACACACACACCACACACACACACACACACACACACACACACACCCCGCTGAACCTCTTTTAAAGCTGCTCTAGTTAATAGTTGATGTCAAACTACACCTGCAAAGTGGGGCAGTAACACTTTATAAGGGTACATTAATTCACATTTAGTTCATCCTTAATAAGCTACCTGCTTAATGAGCAGTAACTACTAGAGGGCACACTATCTCATGCCTTCTGGTTCTGCCCTTCTTTAACGGGATTCTGGGCCAAAATATTTGACTGGTACTCTAAAGGCCTATAAAATAACTCTGCAGCCGGAGGCAGAACTCGCCATCTTCGGCTGCTCGGAGTCCTCTCTGGACTTCCCTACAGCTGTGCAACAATCTCTGACACTTGGGGACAAATTCTGAAGGAATGGAAGTCCTCCTCACCTTCTTTTCACGTGTGGCTGATGGACATGATCTCTGTTGTACACATGGAGAGACTCAGGTCCCTGAGAACCGACTCGCTTAAAAGGTTCTCGGCTATCAGGGACCCGTTTTGGGCCGACTTTGACGAGGTTAACAATGACTAGTGACTGAGGTTGGGGGTAGCGGATGGCTTGTTCAGTGGGTATCTCATGGACCCCCTGTATGGGATCGCATGCATGTTGTCTCTTGCAAATACATAAGCACCTTATGCGACTGGTAGCACCATGTTGAATGTTGATGTCTGTATTTTTTTTTCTTTTTCTTTTCCTGTGTCTGATCCCGTTTGTCTTGTTCGTTTACTGTTCTATAAAAACTGAAAATAAAATATTGGGGGGGAAAAGCATTAAGTACTGTAACCTTTAATTAACAGCCTTGAATGTAAGCTTTCTCTACCTTTAACTTCAGTGTCTTCATGCCTTAACCCAACCGTCCAGAACACCATTAGATTACAAGACACTAGGGGTTGCATTGACTCGTCGAGACTAGGGATGTAACGATAACCGGTTTTAATGATAACCGTGATAAAATTCCTTATGATAACCATACCCTTTCAAATTTTCATTATCATTAAAACCGTGGTACCGTGATTACAGTGCTTTGAAAAACATGGTAAATACTGTCCATCAACTAAAGTTGGCAACAGTCTCCCAGATGCAAACGTGCAGCCTTGGAGAAATGATTTCAGTGAGTGTATCAATCCTTTTTGGGTCTGAGTTTTCAATATAAAACGTAAAATGATTTCAGTGAGTCTCTCAGTACTTTTTGAACATTTTCATCAATCTTTTATGAATACCGTGATAATACAATAACCGTGATCATTTTGGTCACGATAATCGTGATGTGAAATTTTCATACCGTTACATCTCTAGTCGAGACATCGACATAACTACCACAAGTCGACGCCTACCGGGATACGTCGATTCGGCGCCATGTGAGTCGCGACGCGCTTCGAGATTTGTGCTGCCCCAGGCAGCAGCCTGTAAGAGCTGCCCTTAGCGCTCTCCTCATCCTGCGTCTTTTACACACATTTATATATATTTACTACTTTTTCTAGATTTATTTGGTAATCAAAGTAGTAAGCTACATTATTTGGCTTATAACTATATTGTGGCTTCACACGTTTGTTGTTGTTTTTTTCGCTATCGGAGTACTTTTATTGTTGCGAGCGGGTCCATAGCCTACTGACGTTACAGAAATCAGCTGGGGCGTGTTCAACAGCTATGAAAACAGTGGGCACAGTTTTGCTATGGTTTCCAGGTTGAATGTCATGTTCCCTCGCATGATTCAGTGCACCAGCGTTTTTGCAACGTGTTGTCGGGGCTGAACTCAACCCCTATACTGACCTATACTGATCCTCGGGGAGCCGAGAAGGAAATACAGGGGCTGCAGAGGAGGAGGGAGGGGCTGCAGAGGAGGAGGGAGGGGCTGCAGAGGAGGTGGGATGGGCTGCAGAGGAGGAGGGAGGGGCTGCAGAGGAGGAGGGAGGGGCTGCAGAGGAGGAGAGGAGGAGGGAGGGGCTGCAGAGGAGGTGGGATGGGCTGCAGAGGAGGAGGGAGGGGCTGCAGAGGAGGAGGGAGGGGCTGCAGAGGAGGTGGGAGGGGCTGCAGAGGAGGTGGGATGGGCTGCAGAGGAGGAGGGAGGGGCTGCAGAGGAGGAGGGAGGGGCTGCAGAGGAGGTGGGATGTGCTGCAGAGGAGGAGGGAGGGGCTGCAGAGGAGGAGGGAGGGGCTGCAGAGGAGGAGGGAGGGGCTGCAGAGGAGGAGGGAGGGGCTGCAGAGGAGGTGGGAGGGGCTGCAGAGGAGGAGGGAGGGGCTGCAGAGGAGGAGGGAGGGGCTGCAGAGGAGGTGGGAGGGGCTGCAGAGGAGGAGGGAGGGGCTGCAGAGGAGGAGGGAGGGGCTGCAGAGGAGGAGGGAGGGGCTGCAGAGGAGGAGGGAGGGGCTGCAGAGGAGGTGGGAGGGGCTGCAGAGGAGGAGGGAGGGGCTGCAGAGGAGGAGGGAGGGGCTGCAGAGGAGGAGGGAGGGGCTGCAGAGGAGGAGGGAGGGGCTGCAGAGGAGGAGGGAGGGGCTGCAGAGGAGGAGGGAGGGGCTGCAGAGCAGGAGGGAGGCAACGGTTTCAGGAAGAGGAGAGATAATGTTACAATATACAAATACACCATTTCTATCCAGAGTTTAGCTGCCAGAGTTTAGCTGCCCCGGGGGGGGGAGGGCAGGGAAAGGCCCTTGAGAGCGAACTCTCATTTACAAGAGCGCTCCATTACAAAGAAACACATACAGAAATGTACAGGCAGAGAAGAAGAAAACAAAACGATAGATGCAGATGATAAAACATTTTCGCTAAAACAAGCTCACTCTTCGTGTACAGTGCTTTCGAGGAGTACTCTAAATCATTCCAGGGAGATCAGTTGCTCCAATTTTAAAGTGTCCTGACTGGAGCCGGTTTCATCCGTCTGGTGCATAAAAAGCACTGATATTGTATGTCTGATAACATATACCTTATATGTTATGTATTGCACTACTTAAGTTACTGTACTTTTACTATTTTGTGTATTGTATTTTATGTATTACTGTACTTGCTATGTGAAATTCCCTGCACATTAATGCCTATTTAACTTAGCCTGTAAATTTCATGTACATTCAATGTAAACTCTTATTTAACTCCGACTGTAAATTCATGTAAATCCACTGCCTATTTAACGTCTATTTAACTCAGTCTGTAAATCTCATGTAAATCCAACGTAAATTCATATTTATCATCCACAGAACACTTCACCACTCATGTACATATTATACAGTATATATTTACTCGATTTGATTGCACTTGCAACTTTGCGATTGTCTTTAGTTATCTTCCTACTTCTTATCTCTGTATATTGATGTGACCGCTACGCTGCATACAGACACTAAGACAAATTCCTCGTATGTAACTTGCATACTGTGGCAATAACAGTGATTCTGATTCTGATTCTGATTGGACCCCATGAAGAATAGCCGTAGCATCCTGCTGCGGCTAATGGGGATCCTAATAAACTAAACTAAACTAAACTAAACATCACGCTACTACAGGATTTCTTGGTATTGAAATCCTCCCAATTCAAACGGTTACCTCTTGCTGCCACTCGGGGCTGCACAGCATGCAAAATTGCCTGGTCCAGCTTTCCCAGCTTGACGTGACCCTCTGCTCCTCCCCAGGTGGTCCAGTGGACATTGGAGAAACTGGAGTTGTCCAAGTACGCAGACAAGCCTGCCGGCACGTACAGTGGAGGGAACAAACGCAAACTTATCAAACTTATCAACTTATCTGATTGGATACCCCTCCCTCATTTTCCTGGTGAGGATCTTGGAATACACGATTTACATGATGTCCGCTGCTACTGTGTACATTTTGATAATTCGTTTTTGCTAGCCTGGCTGAATGTCTGTTCGACCCATCGCTGTTGTTTTCCAGGATGAACCCACCACTGGTATGGATCCGAAGGCTCGTCGATTCCTGTGGAACTTAATCCTTGACATCATCAAGACTGGACGCTCCGTCGTGCTGACGTCACACAGGCGAGACAACCTCTCCTTCATCACGTTCTTTTTACGATCCCACTGGGAGATCTTCAGTGTGGCCTGTTTTTGCCACTAAAGCGTAATCTGACACAAAAGGTGTGTGTTTCTCTTTCTTGTCTCGCTCTGCAGCATGGAGGAGTGCGAGGCGTTGTGCACCAGACTGGGCATCATGGTTAATGGCCGGTTTAAATGCCTGGGCAGCATCCAGCACCTCAAGAACAGGTCAGAAAGGTTAAAGGTCAACATTTTGGCCAGGTCTCCTGTCCACGCCTAGGCCAAGATGGCCGCACGATCCTTTACAGTAAATCACAGGTTGTGAAATTGCGCTGCGGCTGAACCCTGGCCAATTGGAGAGAAGTCACAGGTTTTCAGCAGTAGAGGTTATGCACTCGACTTACGTTGAATCAAATGGTGTCTTTCAGGTTTGGGGATGGCTACATGATCACGGTGAGGACCAAGACCAGCTCCAGTGTCAAGGAGGTGGTCCGATTCTTCAACAGAAATTTCCCTGAGGCTGTACTAAAGGTAGATGACTCCATCGAGCTCCTGCGTTTGCTCCACTGCCCAAGACAAACTACGGTAGTCAAATTAAACTGCAGAGATGAATAGAAGGAACCATGTGCATATGTTCTACTGAACCGGAATATCATTTAAAAGTTAACCCGTTGATACCTGATGCAGCATTTGTGTGTGTATCCCTTTAAGACGGTTCGCGGTCTTAAAGGGATACACACACAAATGAGGGATACACATGCAAATGCTGCATCAGGTGGATTAAAGGGATAAGTGAAGGGATTCATTGCCAAACGGGGTCAAATGTATTTGTGTTGGGGTTCAAAGCCCTTTAAGATATGGGTGAGGAAAGTGGAAATGTACAGTAGCACTCTGCTCTACCTCAGCAACCGCTGTGGAGATGCCCTTAAGTCATATAGTTGATGGCTGTCTTCCAGGAGCGCCACCACACCAAGGTTCAGTACCAGCTGAAGTCAGAGAACCTCTCCCTGGCTCAGGTCTTCAGTAAGATGGAGCAGGTGGAGGAGGTGCTGGGCATCGAGGACTGCTCCGTCAGCCAGACCACTCTGGACAACGTGAGTCAGCATTTAGCACACTGGCAAAATGACATGTAAAGAACAGCAGGCAAATACCAACCATTCATAAACAAAGAACAACAGTCAAATACCAACCATTCATATTCATAAACAAAGAACAGATGCACATGTATTTTATTCATGCATCAAACAAGGAACATGCAGATTCACAGTTGAGTAGAGGATCCAAGACGTCAAACAGCAAACAGACAATACAGTTATGCATATTCACAATCCACCCTCCCCACACACACAGACACACACACACACACACACACACACACACCAGATACATACCGTAATACAATTTAGAGCAAGACAACGTTGCTCATTAGAATATACCTCAGTCAGACAAGTAACTATCAATTACACATAATGTGGATAGTCATTTCTTTCTTACATTTTTGTTTAAAGATGAAAAGGACTGCGACATTTTAATTAAACTTTCGAGCTCAACAACAGTCAAATACCAACTATTCATAAGCAACCTGATTTCCCTTTTTGCTTTGGTGCACATAATTGTAGTTTATCTTGCTTGGTTCTCATCGAAAAAATGATTTAAAACTGAAATACCTCAAGACTATTAAAGTCCCTGGAAACCAAATTCAGAGATTTGTTTCTAAACACGCGTTAGAAATTAGTTGATTAGTACCATCTAGTACTGAATTGTGGAGTTAAGACTGTTTTTAATTTTTTCACTATTTCTGTGATGATGCAATAGAGTCATACTTATGGCCCCTCCCCTAACACTATATAAAGGCTGATCACTGAAGCGCCTCTACTTATGGCCCCTCCCCTAACACTATATAAAGCAGGGGTCTCAAACTCAAATTACCTGGGGGCCGCTGAGTGTCCAGTCTTGTCACAAGGGGGCCACTTCATGTATTAAAGAAAAAGAGAAAAATGCAACCGTTCGAATTCTCAACATTAACACATTAAGTGCCATAGACGACCTAACTCGTCTTACATAATCCAGCGCTTGAGTGCCAAGGACGAGCTAACTCGTCTTACATAAACATTTTTTTTTTTTGACGGTGGGACATCAATCAACCTCTTTTACATCTTCGAGATAACTATTGGAGCAAGAGAATGTGTATAATCTATTTTACCGACCACTAAGTGGCGACAGAGACAGAGAGAAAGCCACAGCCACGGACCCGTGGACCAAAAGCAGCCGCCTCCCGCGGAAATGGCTTGGCGATTTTACAGTCAGAAACGAAGGAGCCTCATTCTCATACTGTAGGCGGGGACGCTTCGCGCTGCTGCGGTGGGGGGTTCCAGAAATGGACTGGGTGAGCAGCATAAAGCCTAGAGTCGCACGGGGCTTAATCGGGGCTCTCAAACCCAAGAGACAGTGAGACCTATCCACACTCGCTGCCAGGGAGAGGCTGCTCAACTCGCTGGAAACTCCCAGCAGCACAGACGGAGGGAGGAGCCCGGAGACACACACACAGAACGGACAGAGATCCCCTCCCCCCAGAGCCGCGGAGCAACGCGCGAACACACACACACACACACACACACACACACACACACACACACACACACACACACACACAATACAGTATACAGACTCGCCCAAAGGCACCCACAATCACAGGCAGGTGACTATTCTGCTGAATTTCACAAAACTGCGATTATCTCAGCTTGCTGTCTCATACGCTAAAACCATGCTGTACTCAACGGCTAATATCTACATAACTACTAACTCTGCAAACTAACTCTTTTAGACAGAGAAAGCACACATTCTATTAGTTATTTTTAGATGATTGGTGTTCACGAAGTCTTAACAGAAAACAGATCCTCGGCTGTTGTAAAATGAGCCAGAATCCTCAAAAAAAAACCTGGCACAACTTACCTACAGGTTGAAAAAATGGCTGGCACTCAATGTGTTAACAATTTATTTGTTTATTTGAGGGACTTTTTTTTTTTTAGGGACAATGCACATTACTAAATGAGCCAGTGTTAATTTTCAACTGTCCCTTGGAACTCCAGTTAGAATTAGAACTGATCATAAATGTCACTTGACAGCTCAGTAATCCGCTCTGCCACTGTGTTGGCTGAAAGGCTAAGGAGATTTGTGACCTGCAGCATGCAGACTTTTAGAAACGATTCAGTAAACGGCTTCCCCGCTTTGGCGATCATCTCACTCACCAGCCACCACGTAACTTAATTGCTTCAACTGCTGCACCAGCCTCCTTTCTCTCTTCTGGAAGAGATGTTGTTGTATTCACAGCTCTTTCTTTAGCTGTGCAGCAGGTTTGTCCCTCTCATCTCCCCGGTACTTTGCATAGGCTACTGCTCTGCATGTTTAGTTGAATAATGTCGCTTCAGGTTATATTCTTTTAGTACGGCGATTTTCTCTTTGCAAATGAGGCAGGCGGCATTCCCTTTGAACTCGGCGAAAAAAATAATCACTCTCCCACTTCTCCTGAAACTGTCTGTGCTCGTCGTCATCAACCTTTCTTTTCCCTTTTGACAGCGACATGTTCACTTCTCAACAAAAGACAACATTTTAGCGCGCACATGTTTTTCTTTCCACTTGGTTTTTCACTCGGGTGAACCGACTCAGGTGGATTTTTACATGCAGCGATGATCCCGCTGGCCTGGAGTGTGAAGCCGTGTTGCCAGATACTGCTGACGGTTTCCAGTACAAAGAGTTCAGAAACCGCCAAAATGCACACAAAACAGCCCAAGGAACTGCACATCTATGGAAATGTATCTGGCAACCCTGGTGTGTGAAGTGCGGCTCGTCTGCATTCGGCAGCGCCTCGGGAGCGCGCTCTGTGTTTTACAACGAGCGGAGGTGCGGGCCTGCTTTCATTATAACTTGATATCAAGTCGCGGGCCGTATGAAATCGTTTTAGGGGCCGTGTCTCGCCCGGGGGCCGTACGTTTGAGACCCCTGATATAAAGCCTGATCACTGAAGTGGCTCTACCCTGGAATAAAAAAAAATGCACCAGAATGTATCAAGTTGTGCAGCACTGGAGGGGGGAGGGGAGTGGGCAGAGCACTGGGGGCACTTCAGCAGACCCACAGCAAACCCCCAGTTGCAGAGCAATAGGATACTGCTTATTCTTTCATGATCTTGAAACCTAATTTGCTGTACTTGGCGACATTTTTAATCTGGCTGGGTGGTTTATAATAACACATCTTTCTGTGGTGTGACTGACAAACTCAAAACACTTTTTTCTTTTGTTTCCATGGGCTTTAAGGATCAGGACACAGTACACATGACTATTCCCTCCCCTTTCCTTCGTAGGTGTTTGTGAACTTCGCCAAGAAGCAGAGCGACAACCTGGAGCAGCAGGAGCCGTCGCCCCCTGGCGGCGGCCAGTCGCCCCTGCAGCGCATCCTGAGCCTGCTGAAGCCTCGGCCAGCCAACACCGAGCTCAACGCTCTGGTCAGCGAGGAGCCGGAGGAGCTGGAGAGCGACGACGACGAAGGTCTCATCAGCTTCGAGGAGGAACGGGTGAGGAGAGAAGGAACTGCCAGATATGAGTTTTTAACGGACGATACTGATCGCGATAGTTTTGGATTGAAGGAGCTGATAGCTTATGTATTATTACCATATGTCGTAATCAGGGTTCACACACCTTCGTAAACGTCAAATTCAAGGACTGTGCATTGGGGGGGGGGGGGGGGGGGTCAAGGACTTGAAAGTTTTTGAAAATAGACATAAATAGACTTGGGTCTTTAGTCGGGTTTCCATCCACCTGTTTTGATGCGAAATTTCAATTTGTGCATAAAAAAATGAGTGGAAACGCTTTTGCTAATTCGCAAAAACCTCCAAATATCGCAAAAAAGTTTTCACGCATGAGGGAGGCGGAAAAGTCGAGTGTATCGATAAAAAGAAAATGCGAAACGTGCGGTGGAAACAGTTTAAGCGATATACTGTTGTCTCTCCATTCAAAAACAACAGTTTGCCTTGATCACTGCAAAACATGACATGCCGTGTGTAGCCTCCACACAATGGGGCTACACACGGTAAATCATGGTAAATACACAGCACAATACCCGCTGTGGTAAACAGAAGAAGACTGGGATATTAACTTTAAGGCGACTCACTTATAGACTTGAATGAAATTGTATTCACCTACTATCTGCTCCGTGGATTACCATTTTACAATTTCGGAGCCGAAATTGTGGTTGGTCCACAAACGTTGCTATTTTACAATTCTTTTGGAGATCGGGTTGGGATTATAACGTTAGTTTGCCGAGTCGCACCTGGTAATCCAGAAATTGCGTTATGGTACCTTTGTCTACTTGTAGATCATCAAGAAACTTTAAATTAATAACGTTAGATGTGTTTAACAGAGCTGTATATCGGGTCTAGCAGCTGATCAGCAGCTCAGACAGCCTCAAACACGAGGTGATTGACAGCTCTATAATTCGCAAAATAGCAGTGGATGGAAACGCGCATTGTTTCGCATTTTATTTTGCCGACTTTCTGAAAATTCGATTAAAAGTTGCGATACATTTGGATGGAAACCCAGTCATAGAAAGTGCTTGAATTTATACATTGTGTCATGTTGGTAATTATATCCTTATCTGCAATGAACATTCTTAAATTGTTGGTTGCATCATATTTAATATCCCAACATTGGGTTAAATTCTTATTTAAATTATATTTATTTGTGCTGTGTGTGTGTGTGTGTGTGTGTGTGTGTGTGTGTGTGTGTGTGTGTGTGTGTGTGTGCGCGCTTGTGTGTGGCAGGTGCAGCTCTCTTTCAATACGGACACCCTGTGTTGAATTGAAGAAACTCAAAGAGCAGACAGACGAGGAACTGGCACAGAGGAGGGGAAAAAGGAACGGCCAAAATAGACGGCCATTATTGATAAGGTTGATACCAATGATGTCAATGAATTCACATATCGTGTCCCCGACATCACGTGTCCGACACCGCGGGGTCACTTTTTCAATTTGTTCAAACGCGCTCCCTGCCAAAAGGGGTCCGGTTGCAACCAGAAACGGCCCTTTTGACCAATCTAGACCTGCCTTGAGAGCATGCCGTGATGAGTCCAAGTCCAATCAAAGTCGTCAGTGTCGTGATACAGTATATTTTTCTGTGGCAAGAAGAATGCTTTATTTTGGAATATGGAAGGAAGCGCCTTGTGGACTGACGAGTGGGATTTGGTTTTGCAATAACGGAGGGGTCGCGGTGAGGTGAAAGCGCGTCTGGGGGAAGTGCCGAGTTTTGAGGTTGGTGGAAACCAGACGCAGAGGTGGTTTTTCCCGCTTTGGAGAGAATGTACGTGGCATGATTTTTTTTTTGTCCGGATCGGTGCCTCCCTTATATCAAGCCGACTTATTTTGACACTGTACATTTTGACATCTCTCTAATGGCTCTTTATACAGAATGCTCTCTTTTTGTGCTTTTTACATATCATTATTGTTCTGGATTCTGCCAAGAAGATCCTCTATCCGCTGGACTCGCTTCTTTTACAGTGTACCAGCTTCTTTTACAGTGAAGGTAATCCACATTATAACAGAACTGAAGTCAGCTCTCGTCACGTTCAGCGCTCTCTTACAGGATGTTCAATAATAACCGCACTACCGTCACTGTGATACTTAAGGGAACTCTCAGATTCATACAGTCGGTTTCACTTTGGGAAGTACACGTTTTTATGATTTGCAGGAAAATCGTACAGGATTTGGGGTACCCCTCGTGCAAAATATCCACATTAACGAAAGGCAGACATAAGATGTTTTCCTGCCTCTGTACGTCGGCATGTGATTTCAACTGGTCTTTCTCATGAGGTGTACATTTTGTTGTCAACGTACTTCTGTCAAAAATGATTGTTTCACCACTTCTTCTTCACGGCTAGTAATTCCGGTCATATTTTGGTGATTATGTGGGACTTTTCGTGGACTTTTTTCCTACTTGAAGGGGTTGTCATTGAACAAGGAAAACTGAATGTTGTAATTTCTTTATTTTCCTAGAATGTAAAACTAGAGGGATTTTTTGCATTCATGCTAATATGAAATTGAAAAGTTAAACAGTAACTTTGAGTCAGATATGACCATGACCATCATTATGACCATGACACTGTGAACCGAAAACCTCAGTGGAGACTAATTTTGACAACCTGTCCTGTTGTCACTCCTAACCCATCTTCAATAATGACAGACTAGAAAGAAGGTACAAACAAACTTTAATGATACAATAAACAAAGATTTGGCGTATGACTCCATGATATGATGAAGCTCCTGAGACGTGAGGAGGATAGGATAGAGAATCCCCCCATAGGGAATTCTTCTGGAGCAGTGTTGGGCAAGTTACTTTCAAAATGTAATATACTACATATTACTAGTTACTTTAATTTGAAAGTAATAAGTTACTTTACAATATTACTGTCTGTGTAGAGTAACTCGTTACTTATTACACTACTTAATCCCAAACTAATAATTTAAACTGCCTTGAAGTCAGTGTAAACAATCCAAAATTCTAAATGTTATTATTTTCCTTTGTTATTGTCATCTATAGTGGTTAAACTTATTTGCATAAAAAACACTTGATTAGGAAATGATTGTATTCATTTTTAAATATGTGCTTTGATTTAAAAACATTTTTTAAATTCAATTTGTAACTTGAGTTACTTGACAAAGTAACTGGTATAATATTACTGAAATCATATAAGTAATAAGTTATATTACTGAGATACTGATAAAAGTAATGGATTACATTTAATATGTTACTTTTGTAATGAGTTACCCCCAACACTGTTCAGGTTGGTGGTGGTCAGGGGAGGAGGTGGGGCGAAACAACTGCTTCGGCGATGATCAGCAACTGAGGGGTGACAGCAGGTGAGTTACGACATAGTAGAAAACATGGACTCTGATAATACTACTTCGGTTAGGTGAATGGCCGGCCAGCGAGGGAAATGGTGTGGCTTGAGCTGATTGGTTATTGGCCAGAGAGGGAGAGCGTGGGAGACTGTGATTGGACAAGGAGAGAAGCATGAATAAGTGATATCTGAACAAGACGTTGACTGCAGAGGGGTGAGAGATGGATGAAGGGGGTGTGCATGCATATCAATGAATGGGATGATCCAAGATATAACCATTATATATATATATAACCTAAACAAATTCTGCCGACTTTGTTGTGCAGTCCTTAATAAATGAATCCGGCAATGGCTGAGGTAGTCTTCATCATTGAAATTACCGTAAATTCCGGACTATAAGCCGCGGCTTTTTTCCCGTTTTTTGGCCCCTGCGGCTTATATAACGGTGCGGCTTATCTATGGATTTTTTCCAAAAAAAAAAAAAAAAATCTCTCTTTTTTAGCACTCTTTCTAACTATAAATCCACTTCTGTTTTAATTTCCTCTCTTGCCCTCTTTTAACAACATAACATAACATAACATAACACAACACAGGTAAGCAGAAAGAAAAAGACGAAGCAATCACGCCATGAATGAGGAAATGACTCACCTGCTGGAGGCTGGAGATACACGGCTTGGGCTAAACTTTTACTCCGTGAAACACTATCGATTAAGTCCGACATCGCTCAGAGGTTTTGAGCAGCTTGAAAACAAGTTTGAAAACGTGCAGAAGTCCATCCACTCACTCACTAAAGAAACTAAGGCAACCGTGAACAGAGTTTATAATGCGGAAAAGCGCATCCGCGCACTGGAGGACAAAAACAACACAGTGAGTCCGAAAATGGATAAAATGCAAAATCGAAACCCTGCACACGCAGGTTGATGACTTAATCAGCAGGAGTAAAAGAAATAACATTCGCCTGATCAATGTAAAAGAGGGAGCTGAGATGGGTGACATGGACGCTTTCGTGGCAAAATCCTGTGTTACATCCTGGACCTGAAGGAAGGCGAGAAACCACCAGAGGTGGACAGGGCACACCGGGCGCCTCGGCCACGTCCAGACCCCGGCCTGCCACCGAGGGCCATCTTCATCTGCCTACTCCGCTGGCCCGACCGTCAACTCATCCTCCAGGCTGCGGGGAAGAAGCCCCTCACCTGGGAGGGTACGCGCTTTTTCGTCCGGACCTCTCCGCGTTGGTGCAACAGAAACGCGCAACATACAACAGCATCATCGAGTCAATGGATATCGCTTTGGCGTACTGTACCCAGCGAGACTCGTCATAACCATTGATGGACAGCGGCGGAACAAGAGCTCAAAGTGAAACTGCCGAATATCTTTTGAGTTGGACTGGTCAATAGTACTGTGAGTAACTAAAATAAAAAAATAAAAAACGGAATTCTCTCTTCTTTAGCACTCTTTCTAACTATAAATCCACTTCTGTTTTAATTTCCTCTCTTGCCCTCTTTTCACCACACCGCGGACACTGTGTGCACTGTAAAAATAAACAACGGTGGTGTTGTGTTATGTTGTTTTGTTGAAATGTTACGGTAATACGGTAAATGGGAGCTTCCTCAAACAGCCATCTCTTTCCCGACAATCCCCTCTGTGCGTGACCACTTACATATGGTAATTACGGTAAGCAAACGGCCACTCGGCCAACTCCCTCCCCCGACTACCAGGAGAAAATCACAAACTTCGGCGAATTCACACAAAGGAAGATCAAGGAATATTCACAACAAGACGAGCAGTAGAAGCGGAATATTATAGGAGTGTGAAAACATCCACAATCACCAACGGGTTCCAAAACGCTGGACTGCTGCGGGATGAAGAGGATGACGAAGAGGAGTTCGTTGGTTTTGAGTGACAATGAAGGAGAGAGGAGAGTGGTTGACGAAGCCACCCTGAACCTGTTCGTTTCCGACACTGAAGATGAGGACTTTGGTGGTTTCAGTACGCAGGAAGAAGAGGAAGACGAGGATTAGTGACTTGACTTCTCTGGTTACAGGTTTGCTGCACATATAGCCTATTGTTGTGTGATTTTGTCTGGGGATTAGTGACCTGACTTTTGTTTTGTTTTGTTGAAATGTTAATAAATGGGAGCTTCCCCAAACAGCGATCTCTTTCCCGACATTCCTCTCTGTGCACGAACCCTTTCATATGGTAATTAAACATCAAAACACCCGCGGCTTATAGACCGGTGCGGCTTATAGAAGAAAAAAATAGTAAATTTTGGTCCCGCGGCTTATAGACCGGTGCGTCTTATAGTCCGGAATTTACGGTAATCAGACATCACAAAAACTGACGTCTGTCACAAAGAGAAAAGGTAGCCACCTCCCGTCAGAATTCAACAGTGCGGGCAAGGCAATCATGAATCACGTGATTCATGAGTCATGAATCACGTGACCAGCTTGTCCCTCCAGCAGTCTTAAACATGACGGCAGTCTAATTTTCATTGATTGATTTATTTCACACGGACAGTGCATAATAAACAGTGCATGTTAAAAACAATAAATATGCCAAAATTAGCCAGGAAGCTAGTTTCCACCTGCAGTCCCTGGCCAGCTGTGAATTTGGCAGCCAAGTACATGTCTCATCGTCGTTGACACATGGTTAATGGGTCAGCGTGGGGGAAATCTTCCAAGTTTTTCCCAGGCAGCACACAGCATTTTGCTGCTAGCCCAGCACAGCAGAGGAAGGCAGGGGACACGGGGCCCTGCTAGATGTTCTTTGAACACACCATGTTGACTGACCTGAAGATACAGCAGGACTCCGGGTGCCTCAGGGACCTCTTGGAGCCGCAGCGCCTTCTGCTGGTGAGTCAGATCATTAATTAATTAAGGATTAATTAATTGCTATGTTTATTCTCATACTTCTGTAAAAGTGTATGTACGTCAGAAACCATAAGGCAGCAGCCAAACTGTGCACATAGGTTAGAAATGTCACCCACAAAAAAATTACACCAATCTAACTACCAAATTCTGGCGATATGACAGCCCATTTCATGTTTTTAGGCCGGAATTGGCCGGAAAACCAGGATAGCCTCGATTTCTATTTTTCTGCACCCGTAGTCAAGCTGAACAGATCAGATCAGGGCAGTCCGCAGTCAAAAGATAAAACAAGGCAGATGGTTGTTAAAAATGCTCCAATGATACTCGGTACTCTGGGCGGGGAACTGTGATCCAAAAGAAACAATAATGACACACTGCAATCACCAACAAAACATGCAAAGGCTGACTGCCCATCAATCTGGCTTTACCTTGGCTTAAATGACCACTGCCCATCAATCTGGCTTTACCTTGGCTTAAATGACCAGAGTCAAACAACGCTCCAACTGGTACTCTCAGCAGTCTCACTAGGAGTCAGGGAAGACACAGCCTAAAATCATGGAACAAAGTCAGTAAACCACACACCTTTAAACAAATTAGTGTAAACAAAAACACAACAGACTTTACCTTTAAAATAGCCAGAGTACCATTCTCAGTTGGAGGGAGAGGCCAGACCTAGTTTCTCTACCCACCTGCCAGCTTATATACTGTGGGTAATTGGGGGCACACACCTGGACCTTGTCAGGAGGGGATTGGCTATTTAAGGTGGACTGCTGTTAAGGTGGACTAGTGCAGTTCACCTGGTTACATTATCTTATTGCAAAGTTGCTGAGGTGAATGTATTCTGACACAGTGTTACCGACAGTGTTGGGCAAGTTACTTTCAAAATGTAATATACTACATATTACTAGTTACTTTCATTTTAAAGTAATAAGGTAAAGGTAAGGTCCCACTGATTGTCACACACCTGAGTGTGCGAAATTTGTTCTCCGCATTTGGCCCATCCCCTGGGGGAGCGGTGAGCAGCAGCAGTGCTGCGCTCGGGAATCATATGGTGATCTAACCCCCCAATTCCAACCCTTTGATGCTGAGTGCCAAGCAGGGAGGCAAATGGGTCCCATTTTTATAGTCTTTGGTATGACTCGGCCGGGGAGTTACTTTACAATATTACACTCTGTGTAGAGTAACTCGTTACTTATTACACTACTTTTGCATTACTTTTACCAAAACAACAACAGCAGCAGAATGACATTGCTGTATAGAGAGGAGAAGTGTAATACGCACAGGAGGAGACCGCTTTAATGCAGATGAAATTGATTTGATACTGTTGCCATCCACCGCCCATCCAACAGGCATTTCTACACTCCTCCAGTTTCCCCCTGACATAATATCCAGGGTGTTTGCTTTTCTTGGAAATGTAAGAGAAGTTCAGTCATCAAGCCTTAATTGTTTCCCTACATTGAGTCACGAGCATATACAAACACGACATGTTCATGCATCAAAACTGACATGAACATTGTTGTGTTTTGATAGCCAGTGTTTAGCCTAAATTAATTTGGGGTGCTGCCTTGCCCCCGCACCGGTTGATCGTTTCTCTCCCTCTCTCCCACACAGGTGTTGCTTGTAGGCAACCCCCGCCACGACACCGGGTCATACCAAAAAGTTTGGCCAGGAGGGGTGTTGTTGGGTATAGTTGCTGAATTCGGAAAAGCGAAAATATATAGGCCTAAATAGATCAAATAAAATAGGCTAAATATATATTTGATCCGTTCAAATTTGTATGACCCTCCTCAAGACTCAAATGAATAACAGTGTACCCTCCCTGATACTAAATTTACAAGAACAGAATCCTCACCTGGGAAAATCTGACAAAATACACTGATGCCTGCCTACTGTTTAAGATTCTAAATGGCACGACCCCTCTTTATAACATCTTGCCAAAGGACTGCAGTTGCGAATTAGCCAGCTGGCTAAGACTGGCACATTTACAGTAATGTTGATTCATGTGTCCCTTTCAGGGCCGTAGCTAGCTATGAGCACGGGGAGGTCCGGACCTCCCCTAATATTTCAGAGAAAAGGGAAAAAAAAAAAATCTTTTTTTATAAAACAATCTGCATGGAAAAGCATGAAAAACACGGGATCGCTTTTATTTTTAAACGAAAGGCAGGTCAGGCAGGAAGTCATCTGACGCCGCGTCCGCGGTAACTTGATTCCGAGAGAGCAGCAGCATGGTGGTGAGTGATGACTGTCTGTCTGCCTGGCGAGATAATTGAAGGTGAGCGAGCTGCGAGACAGTGAGCGAAGTGAACGACAGACAGTGAGTGACACTGACAGATTTTTTAGCAACAACCAAGAAAGTAAGTGTCTAGTCTGTCTCTTAAGTAATGTTACCTGTGTGACACGTTGGGATGCTACTGGCTAATCATGCATGATGCCAATTGCCAAGCTCCCGAAGTCAGGTATGCAGGTGGCTATATGCATGGTTTCAGTTTCATGACCCAATAAGTAACAAAAAGAGGTGGTGTAAAGTTAAAAACAACATAATATATTTTATTTTATTTTTCAATTGTTCCTATCAGGAATAAATAAATGTCCCTCTGTATGTTTTTTTATTATCGATGATGACTTTGTGTGTTGTGTACGGCTTGGGTTGTGTACCTGTGTTTGTAGGTGTCATTTTGATATGAATTTGGCTAAAACAGTTTGTGTTTGTTAGTTACAATTATGTTGACAGGAGAGCTGAGCAGGTGGTGACATGAAAGAGAATATACTGAATAATGACATCACAACAGTATAATCCTAATGTTGATTTAAAATGATATATTACTCTAAATATGGCTTAAAAAGGGGGGGGAAAAAACTAAAAAAAAATCGGCGGATCCGCCTCCCCTTGCTGGACCTCCCCTATTTCGGAACTCTGGCTACGGCCCTGGTCCCTTTACAAATAAACAAACTGAAATTTAAAAAAGCATCACCCTCCCCTATTGTCCTCCAGTGACCACCCCTTTTAAATATCGAAATCTCCCTCACATAGTTTAGGCAGTGCACAGACGCAGTAGCGTTAGACTCAGCTCTCAGTCTTACTACAGTAGCGTTAACTAGCGTTGTAATGGACTTTGTCATAGGACTGTGCGTGTTTTTATTGTCTCTTCACACTGTAATGGACGACAGAGCAGGTAAGTAAGGGCTTATATATATGAGGTAGAAATACAGTCTTGGTGTCTATCTTTTTTTTTTTTTTTACCATTAGAAACGTGTTGGAATGCTTATCTTTACTAGGGCAGATGTGTGTGGAACCCTAATCTGCATATTTCCAAGATGAGTTTTATCATAACTGTTGATGCTTTTAGCAAACTCGGTGTCCATTTTATGTTTTTTGAGTTTTAGAAACACATTGTAATACTCAGATTTATGATGGAATCTATCTATAGCACTCTACTTTGCATAGTAAGTAGGCTACCAATATGGCCGCTATCCCAGAGTCAGTCAGAGTCAGTTTATTTACCATTTGCAGTCGAAACTACATTGGAATTGGGGTGCAAGAGCTTAAAACATAGACACATATATGACAGGTCATGACAACATAAAATAGCATAAAAAGACAGACAATAAAAAGGTCTTTTTTACATACACTTTCACCCAGATTGAGTGTAGAGTTGTAAGAATAAGTTACCATCAAACTGGTGGAAACAACAAACAATCTACAGTATGTATCTTACAGATTTTATTGAAACAATTAGAGTAGACAAATAGAGTAGATCCCATTCCCATTGATTATGTAGGCTACAAGCGAGTAGTAGCCTACAGGGCTCCAGACTAACTTTTTACCTTGGGTCCACTGGTGCACCTTACTTTTTAATTTAGGTGCACCAGCACGTAATTTAGGTGCACCCAACATTTTACACCGCGTCTTTTGCCGCCGCAAAATACATTTTAAGCGTTACCTTTTTTTTTTCATTTCCCACATTGGTAATTTCTTAACACATTGTGTAAATTGTGTAAAAAAGGGGGGGGCATGGTGGTGCAATGGTAAGCGCTGTCGCCTCACAGCTAGAAGGTCCTGGGTTGGATTCCCACCTGGGACGCTGTGAGCGCTGATGGAATGCGTGCCCGTCCGCATGTCTTCGAGTGCCCACCGCCCGGGTGGGGTCGTCAAAAGGGGCTTTCTGTGTGGAGTTTGCATGTTCTCCCCGTGCCCCCTGGGGGTTTCCCTCATATAGGAACCCCACACCACAAACATGCAATATCCTCTTGCTGATGTGGTGCCTCCTCTGGTCGTTAGGGGCGCCTGTTCGGAGGGAGGGGAACTCGTTGGAATAGCGTGATCCTCCCACGTGCTATATCCTACCGGTGAAGCTTCCCCTGTCAGGTGAAAAGAAGCGTCTGGCTAACTGCCCATGTCTCGGAGAAAGCATGCAGCCAGTTTCGGCTCTCCCCAGATCGGCAGAGGGTGGAGCAGCAACCAGGATAAATAAATTAAAAATTAGCACTAATGGGGGATAAAAATGGGATAAAAAAATCGGGGGAAAATATAGCCTATAAAAAAAACAAAAAAACATTGTGTAAATGACTGTAAACAGGAATAAAGCTACGAGCAGCAAATGCCTTTTTGTTGCATTTTTTCTTTTTCTTTTTTTAATCTGTGTAACACATTCAGCTCAACAGCCTAAACCCAGGTTTCAGATAGTAGGCCTACTCATTATCAATACTCCACATTAAAGCTGAAAATGATCATGAAAAAATAAAACAGAATAATAACATGATAACAGATTCTATAGTCAGGGCCCTACAAGAAATGCAACAAATTGTAATGGTTATATTCAGATTGATTCAATCAATGAATAGCTTAATAACGATTTGAATGTGTTGCATGTTTTATTTATGCTTAAAATACTATTACCCCAATAATAACGTTATGTACCTACCTTGTCACATGCGCGATTCGAAGAGATGTCCTTTTTTTTTTAAGAGTGCCTGAAATTACTCCAATGAATTGGGCACAATCAGTGTCATTACTGGAAGTTGGATTGAGTCTAACCCGCTTTTCTTCAAGAGGGAGATTTGACACGTGTACTTTGTAAACGGCAGCTCCCCTTTGCCTTTGTTTCAGGAAGTCACCTTAATGTTTCTCACTTAGGCTACTCATTTCCCTCTCTCCTTCAGGTGTCATGTATCTATAGGAGGTTTTGCTGATCCAATCACAGCTGGCCACATCCTTCCCATTCAGCCAATCGCAGCTTTAGCGGCAACCTTTTAAAACTGTTCCCTTCTCATACTCTGATCTGCTGTCATTTCAGTGCTGCTGCAAGTAACCCTCCTCCGCCCCATTCTCCTCCAGGTCAGAGATCTCCAGAAGCCCTTCTTAGTTCACCACCACCAGGTCTAGACTCCACAGGGGGGATATCCTATTCTACTCACGGCTTCACTACCCCCTTCATAATCACCATGACGTCAGCATGACATCTCACGGTGACGTCAGCATGACGTCTCAGAGTTGTGATGGAGTCTAATCGCCAAAGACTTTGAACTTTTCATAACCATTGAACATTCATAATCTGTTATTCATAATCATTGATCACATGTAAATAAATCATTGCTCATCATGTTAATAGATCATCAAAAGAATAGTGACCTCTGTCTGAAATGCTATCAGGCAGGCAGATCAGGGTCCCTCAATGGTGCAACAGGTGCAAGCCCTCCTTTGTCCCCATGCCCATCAAAGTCCCAAGCAATGTAAATTTATGAATGCATGAAATATACGTATAGGAATGTATGTATGAGGTACGTATGTACCGTAGTTGCTTTTTTAATGTGCTGGAAAGTGCAATTGTAGAAGATGTGTATTTATGTGAATTTCCTTTAGGACAGGAAAGTCTGTGTACCAAGCGGCTGCCTAGGGCCCTGGGAGTTGGGGGGGCCCCCCAAAAAAAAAAATTTTTTTTTTTTTTTTTTTTAAATAAACATAGGCTATAATATTATAGGCTGTGTGTGGTAGTTAAAACATAGGTTGACGTTTATTTATGTTTGTAGTTTAAACAAAAACATAAATACTGTAGGCTACATACAACACAAAAGGCTGATATTTACCTTTTGTCGCCACCTGGTGAGTAAATATATATGTAACTAAAACCATTAAAATTGACAACCGGTCCTGCATGTATCTACCGGTCCTTGGCACAAAAAGGTTGGGAACCCCTGGTTTAACTGACCTGGCAACCCCTATGGCTGCTGGGTTCTACACGCTTGCTTGACACTGATAGGGCTACAAACGAGCGTCATTGTCATGTTTGTTTGTTTTAAATATTCTTCTAAATATGGCTAAAAGTCCAAAAACGTCAAATTTTCTTCGGCGCTGCCCTAGCGGGCAGCACCGAGAGTCCCCTCCTTACAGCACCCCCTACTTAAAAGTACTTCCAGCGCGGATGCCCCCAAACCCCCGCCCCTGGGAGGGGGCCCCTGATCTATATCCTGCTTAGGGCCCCCAGATGGCTAGGGCCGGCCCTGTCTGTGTCTAATCAATAATTTATGTCTGAGGCTGTTTTAAGGGTATGTGCCAGTCAATCCTCTGCTGTTCTGACTGTCTCTTAGTGAGTTAATATCCACATCTACAGATGCAATGACTTTTCCACATTATTTAGAGGTAAGATGACAAGTGCCAGTATTATTGGCATATCTTGTCAAATGAATGATGAATGTTTTTTAGCATTATTATTATACAGTCTATGATTTTAGCAGATCTTGTATCACCACCAGAGGGTGCTCCTGAATCCTTCGTCGAGGTGGAGGATCACAGGGTGAAATGCTGGGGTATTGGTGCCTTGCCTTACTGCCTTGACATAACTTGATAATACAAAGGCACTGTCTTTCTGACCTATCTAGGATTTATTGGAAGCTTTTATCACCACTCACCAGTATGCTTGACAACTCCAATGCACTTCTGTATAGACCTTCCACTGTGATAGTTAAGGGAACTCTCAGATATGTCATTTTACTGTGGGTACACAGTAAAACAGTACAGGTTTTATGATCTGCAGGGCACTTAAACTTTCTTCATTCCTTAAACAAATGCTACTGGCTGCACAACTGCCGCTTATGCATAGGACGGGAATCTCTACTTGCAGTTTTATTTGATTAATTTGCTTATTATTTTGACCAAATTTTATATTCACAGATCCAAAATTTTAAGCACAAAACCACACTTTCCAGAGCTATGTATATCAAACATTTCAACAATATCTGAATGTACAAACAAAAAAGCTGTTAAAACGTATAACCACTTCAAGCTTGACAAGATATTCATTCAACTATTTTTCTTTATTTTTTTTGTCATTTTCAACTGTTGTATAAGACTATTGTGAACTTGCTGATATTGTTACATGCGTGCTTCCTGCAATAAAGGTTGTTTTGATATAGGTTTCATTTGGGATGGCTTATTGATCTTAATCTCTTTGCCATCTCTCTGTGATACATTAATATGAAAGCCTTGTACAATTTTGAAGAAAAAAAAGGGTCAGGAACTCTGCCATTTCAATCTATTTACAGATTCGAAAACACAAGTTAATGTAGGAAATTATTGCATCAAATAACTAAAGGTTAGGTTCATGATGAGCTCATGCTGCATTCAATGTAACATACAACATACATTGCTGCCTGCATTTATGTGGTAAATAACCAGTGTGTAGTGTACGAATGAGCAACTTTTTTTACGTGGGTATGAAACCGTCATGATGGAAGTGGTTAAGAGTGACTAGTGACTGAGGCTAGGGGTGATGGACGGCCCGCCCGGCTGGTTTGATCCCATGCACAATATCTTGTACAAGCACCTTATGTGGCTGGCTGGTATCATCCCGGTACAATGCTAAATGTCAAAGATATATGTATTTCTCTCTCTCTTCTTTTCCTGTGTCTGAGGCTGTTTGTTTGTCTTGTTTGTTTATTCTTCTATTTAAAAAAAAATGTAAATAAAATATTGGGGGAGGGGGGATGAATAGAATATAGGCTATAGGCCTAAATTAATTTAATAATAATTTAATTAATTAATTTCCTTTGTTATTGTCATCTATAGTGGTTATTTGCATAAAAACAGACAGTTTGATTAGGAAATGATTGTATCTTTATCAGTGTTGGGGGTAACTCATTACAAAAGTAACATATTACATGTAATATAATACTTTTAGCAGTAACTCAGTAATATAACTTATTACTTATAGGATTTCAGTAATATTATACCAGTTACTTTGTCAAGTAACTCAAGTTACAAATTGAGTTACATTTGATTAAATCAAAGCACATATTTAAAAAAGATACAATCATTTCCTAATCAAATTGTGTGTTTTTATGCAAATAACCACTATAGATGACAATAACAAAGGAAAATAATATAATTTAGAATTTTGGATTGTTTAGGCTACACTGATTTCAAGGCGGTTGAAATTATTTTTCGGGATGTTCCGGGGGCGGCAATGTCATTCTGCTGCTGCTGTTGTTTTGGTGAAAGTAATGCAAAAGAAGTGTAATAAGTAACGAGTTACTCTACACAGAAAGTAATATTGTAAAGTATGTATAATATATTGTATAAAATATGTGGTATATTACATTTTGAAAGTAACTTGCCCAACACTGATCTTTATTTAAATATGTGCTTTGATTTAATTTTGTGAGTTACTTGACAAAGTAACTGGTATAATATTACTGAAATCATATAAGTAATATTACTGAGTTACTGCTAAAAGTAATATATTACATGTAATATGTTACTTTTGTAATGAGTTTACCCCCAACACTGGTTACATTACACCACTGCTTCTTAAATCACAACTTGGGGGGAAAAGATATCAGCGGATATCATGCAGCAACAATTTTTTGGATGCTAACCGCCATTAAACACCACAGAAGAAGAAGCAACGCTCATTTGATTTCCGATGTGTTTTGAATATGTGAGCAGTGCAGTCAGTCATTGCGCAGGTGCAGTCGCAACGGTCCGAGCTAGCGTTACTTTCATTATTGTTGATTTAACCACTAGAAGCGTCTGCTTTGCTTGTCTGGGAACACGGAATTTGCATCACTTGCAACCATTTTTTTCACCATGATGAACAAAGAAGAGGTAAGACAGGTTTATTTATGCCCAGGTACTGATATTTATGGCGAATGATTGGGTTGAGTGTTTGTACAGTAAGGTTGTCTGTTTCGCCCGGCTGTGGGCTTCTCTCTGTAAATTAACGTTAGCGAACGTTAGCTAGCTTAGTTATTTTTCATTATAAAAGTTGTCGGTGTTGTAGCAGTAATTTACCGTGATCCGTGTCTCAAACTACGTCGTGTTATGTCGTTAAATTTGGGGGAATTGAGCAGGCTTGGAGTTATTACCGTGACTTTTGGATGTAATAGCTGGCAGCCTGGGGGTCGGAGTGGCCGTGCTGCTCTTAGCCTGTTACGTTAAAAAAAGAAAAGGCCGGGGGGAGAGGAGGGGGGTGAACACAGGTCGTGCTGCACACAAACTAACATTAGTGACAATGTGACAGTGTTAAGATATCATTAATGTCCTTTCACGGGTTTTAATAGTTCCAACGGGCCGCAGCAACGAACGTTTCAGCTAAAGAAGGCCTTCTTCCTCAGCTGCGCAGCCTGGCTGAAACGTTCGTTGCTGCTTCCCGGTTTGAGGAACTGTTAAAAGCTGTGAAAGGATTTGGAGTGCTGGCTTTTCTCTATTTACTGAACTCTTTGCTTGCCCTGCACCCAGTGAGTTTTTAATCCATTTTGAGTGTGCTCGCTGCCGGCGAGTTTCTAGTGTTAAGATGTGACATAATCAAACATGCGTTCTCAGTTGTTCCCGTTTGCTTGGCCCCATTAAATTGTATGGCGTAAGTGACGCAGGCCAGGCGTTGTACGGGACGTAAACACACATTTTGATTCGGTAGATTGATAGTGTTCTATTACTACATCACCACACGGCCACCTTGGAAGAGTCGATTGTGCTCAGCCATTGTACTCGATTAACAGGTGATTACAATCATGATACAAACAGCTAATGAGCTGTGTGTAGGCTATTGGTATGGAAAATGCTTGTGACATCGTGGGAATAGTAGCCTACAGGCTGTTTATTTTTACATTGCTCCATGAAATGTCACAAAACATATTTCACTAATGGCTGGACTGTGTTAATGAGAGATGCCTACACTCTCTGTCTCTCTCTCTGTGTGTGTGTGTGTGTGTGTGTGTGTGTGTGTGTGTGTGTATGTATGTACCCTTCTTGAAAACTCCCAGTTGGTGAATCAAATGTTGTCCTGTTAGCTCAGAGCAAGGCGTGTGTGTGTGTGTTTGTGTGTGAGAGAGATTCCTATAATAATTGTGTAATGATGACTCCATATCTTCTCCCTAAACCCACCTCTCCCCATTTCAGAGAATGTACAACTGGTGGGACCTCGCCTACGAGGGGGGTCCGCTCCAATTCGAGGAACTTAGAGCAGCCAGGTATCAGACTACATATCTGGCTCTCGAGAAACAACGAGAATTGGGTAAGCCAATGGTTTCTAAAGTTCTCCCTTGTGTTTTTGGAGACTAAGTGGGACAGTAGTGATCAGATTTGAGGCAGCGGGCTGGTCAAAAGGTGAATGGGGCGGGGCTTGTTGTGACAGACTGGCGAAACCGGAGCAGGAAAAGGCGAATAAGTAACTGCTATCTTTGGTGAAGTGGGAATATTTGTTGGAATGTCTTCATGAGTGATGCTCTATTTGAATAAAAATGACACTTACCCCCCCCCCCCCCCTTCCTATTGACATTCACTTGAACTAAAGAGTTCCTTTTTGGGTAGAATTATTAAAAAAAAAAAAGTAGAAATTAGCCTTAAAACACTGATTTCAGGTTTTGTTTGCTTTTTATTCTACTATTATCAACTCCTGAATGATGTTTTTGAATGTAAAGCAGGATTGTGCTAAAAACAAATAACATCCTCAGTGATGAACTGTTAAAAAAGATGGCTTCTCAAACTGCCATAAATATTGGTGACATTTTTAATTAAGGCATGGATAGCTAGACTGGGATGATGTGTTTCAATGCATAATGCTGTGCGTGCGTGCGTGTGTGTTTTATGAATTTAGTCAGATATTTTTAATTTTGACATCTCTCTGTTTCTGTCATTAACCAGAAGCCCAGCAGAAGATGCTGGAGGAAGAAATTGCTGATCTCAAATCGAAGCTGGAGGACGAGGACCGAAAAATTGCGCTCCTCAAATCGAAGCAGGATTTAGAGAGGAGAAGCCAGCAGGTGAGACGACCCACTCGACAACTCAAATGATACGCCAAAATAAAAGCATCCGCCAAATGACACATCGCTGCATTCACACTGTGGTGGTATGTGCTAGACCAGCGATCCCCAAAGTCCGGACTCCGGTCCGCATCCGGACCCAGACGCCGTCCTATCCGGACCGAGCCCTATAACCTATAAATCATTGAGAATCGTTACATTTCACGAGCTTTTCTTTTTTAACCGGCACATGCTTTTCTACCCTTCTACTGGTTTAATCTGCCAGGAAGCTCACAGACCAATGCATGCGCTGTAAATCATCACACGTGATGCTACTCAGCCAATCAAATATCCGATTCGATTCTGCCTGTTCCAGTCGGTTCCAGTGCTGCAGGCGAGAGATTGTCCGACACGGAGATATGCGAGAGATATAAGTCATTTCACATGGCGCGCTCAAAAAACAAAAACAAAGATTTTGTTTTAATCCGGAGCAGGCAGACTCTTAGATGTTCATTCATTGTTCTCACGGGCAGTTCAAAACCAGGCAGTATGTCATGTGAAGTGCGATGCGATCCTAACCTGTCTGTGAAAGCACCACACGAGCAAACACACTCAAATCCAGACTGAGGGCACACTCACACATTCACTGCCCAACGGCATGTGACGTTTGCATTGCGAACGATCGATAGACAGACAGACAGACAGACAGACAGACAGACAGACAGACAGACAGTCAGACACTGCGGTGAAGCCAGCCTACTCTCGCTGTTGCCTCGTCAAGCCAGCCGCTCCTACATTTCAAGGGAGCCCTTATTGCAGACCTTACGGTAAATACACCGCGCGTTGACCAACTTCAGGGTTTCAAAATAAAATGTCAGGTTTTTGAAAGGCAAAAACAGAGATGTGTCGAATTGTCGATGATTTTACCAGCCAGCCAGTGTATTCTACACTGATTTTGAGTCATTAGGTCACATGACCTGGAAGGTATTCAGCCGAAAATGCTTATTTTTCGATAAAGAAAATAATATGAAATATATGGAGTATTAAACTCCAATAAAAATAGGTGTGTCCTAACCAGGCTGTGCAGTAATGCCATTCTACATTGATTTTGAGTCATTAGGTCATATGACCTGGGAGTTATTGAGCCGAAAAGCCACATTTCTCCATAAAAAAATGAATTATGAAATTTGGGGAGTATTAAACTCAAATAAAAATAGCTGTGTCCTAACCAGGCAGTGTAGTAATGTGACTCTACACTGATTTTGAGTCATTAGGTCATATGACCTGGGAGTTATTGAGCCGAAAAGGCAAATTTTTCAGAAAATGCATGTTTCCATAAAGAAATTAATCATGAAATTTGGGGAGTATTAAACTCCACTAAAAAAAGGTGTGTCCTAACCAGGCAGTCTAGTAATATGATTCTACATTGATTTTGAGTCATTCGGTCACATGACCTGGGAGTTATTGAGCCGAAAAGGCGAATTTTTCAGAAAATGCATGTACCATAAAGAAATTAATCATGAAATATGGGGAGTATTAAACTCCAATAAAAAAAGGTGTGTCCTAACCAGGCAGTGTAGTAATGTCATTCTACATTGACTTTGAGTCATTAGGTCATATGACCTGGGAGTTATTGAGCCGAAAAGCCACATTTTTCCATAAAAAAATCCATATAAAATATAGGAAGTATTAAACTCCAATAAAAATAGCTGTGTCCTAACCAGGCAGTGTAGTAATGTGACTCTACACTGATTTTGAGTCATTAGGTCATATGACCTGGGAGTTATTGAGCCGAAAAGGCAAATTTTTAAGAAAATGCATGTTTCCATAAAGAAATTAATCATGAAATATGGGGAGTATTAAACTCCAATAAAAAAAGGTGTGTCCTAACCAGGCAGTCTAGTAATATGATTCTACATTGATTTTGAGTCATTCGGTCACATGACCTGGGAGTTATTGAGCGGAAAAGGCGAATTTTTCAGAAAATGCATGTTTCCATAAAGAAATTAATCATGAAATATGGGGAGTATTAAACTCCAATTAAAAAAAGGTGTGTCCTAACCAGGCAGTCTAGTAATATGATTCTACATTGATTTTGAGTCATTCGGTCACATGACCTGGGAGTTATTGAGCCGAAAAGCCACATTTCTCCATAAAAAAATGAATTATGAAATTTGGGGAGTATTAAACTCCAATAAAAATAGCTGTGTCCTAACCAGGCAGTGTAGTAATGTGACTCTACACTGATTTTGAGTCATTAGGTCATATGACCTGGGAGTTATTAAGCCGAAAAGGCAAATTTTTCAGAAAATGCATGTTTCCATAAAGAAATTAATCATGAAATTTGGGGAGTATTAAACTCCACTAAAAAAAGGTGTGTCCTAACCAGGCAGTCTAGTAATATGATTCTACATTGATTTTGAGTCATTCGGTCACATGACCTGGGAGTTATTGAGCCGAAAAACCACATTTCTCCATAAAAAAATGAATTATGAAATTTGGGGAGTATTAAACTCAAATAAAAATAGCTGTGTCCTAACCAGGCAGTGTAGTAATGTGACTCTACACTGATTTTGAGTCATTAGGTCATATGACCTGGGAGTTATTGAGCCGAAAAGGCAAATTTTTCAGAAAATGCATGTTTCCATAAAGAAATTAATCATGAAATTTGGGGAGTATTAAACTCCACTAAAAAAAGGTGTGTCCTAACCAGGCAGTCTAGTAATATGATTCTACATTGATTTTGAGTCATTCGGTCACATGACCTGGGAGTTATTGAGCCGAAAAGGCGAATTTTTCAGAAAATGCATGTACCATAAAGAAATTAATCATGAAATATGGGGAGTATTAAACTCCAATAAAAAAAGGTGTGTCCTAACCAGGCAGTGTAGTAATGTCATTCTACATTGACTTTGAGTCATTAGGTCATATGACCTGGGAGTTATTGAGCCGAAAAGCCACATTTTTCCATAAAAAAATGAATTATGAAATTTGGGGAGTATTAAACTCCAATAAAAAAAGGTGTGTCCTAACCAGGCAGTGTAGTAATGTCATTCTACATTGACTTTGAGGCATTAGCTCATATGACCTGGGAGTTATTGAGCCGAAAATGCAAATTTTTCCATAACAAAATCCATATAAAATATAGGAAGTATTAAACTCCAATAAAAATAGCTGTGTCCTAACCAGGCAGTGTAGTAATGTGACTCTACACTGATTTTGAGTCATTAGGTCATATGACCTGGGAGTTATTGAGCCGAAAAGGCAAATTTTTAAGAAAATGCATGTTTCCATAAAGAAATTAATCATGAAATATGGGGAGTATTAAACTCCAATAAAAAAAGGTGTGTCCTAACCAGGCAGTCTAGTAATATGATTCTACATTGATTTTGAGTCATTCGGTCACATGACCTGGGAGTTATTGAGCGGAAAAGGCGAATTTTTCAGAAAATGCATGTTTCCATAAAGAAATTAATCATGAAATATGGGGAGTATTAAACTCCAATTAAAAAAAGGTGTGTCCTAACCAGGCAGTCTAGTAATATGATTCTACATTGATTTTGAGTCATTCGGTCACATGACCTGGGAGTTATTGAGCCGAAAAGCCACATTTCTCCATAAAAAAATGAATTATGAAATTTGGGGAGTATTAAACTCCAATAAAAATAGCTGTGTCCTAACCAGGCAGTGTAGTAATGTGACTCTACACTGATTTTGAGTCATTAGGTCATATGACCTGGGAGTTATTAAGCCGAAAAGGCAAATTTTTCAGAAAATGCATGTTTCCATAAAGAAATTAATCATGAAATTTGGGGAGTATTAAACTCCACTAAAAAAAGGTGTGTCCTAACCAGGCAGTCTAGTAATATGATTCTACATTGATTTTGAGTCATTCGGTCACATGACCTGGGAGTTATTGAGCCGAAAAACCACATTTCTCCATAAAAAAATGAATTATGAAATTTGGGGAGTATTAAACTCCAATAAAAATAGCTGTGTCCTAACCAGGCAGTGTAGTAATGTGACTCTACACTGATTTTGAGTCATTAGGTCATATGACCTGGGAGTTATTGAGCCGAAAAGGCAAATTTTTCAGAAAATGCATGTTTCCATAAAGAAATTAATCATGAAATTTGGGGAGTATTAAACTCCACTAAAAAAAGGTGTGTCCTAACCAGGCAGTCTAGTAATATGATTCTACATTGATTTTGAGTCATTCGGTCACATGACCTGGGAGTTATTGAGCCGAAAAGGCGAATTTTTCAGAAAATGCATGTACCATAAAGAAATTAATCATGAAATATGGGGAGTATTAAACTCCAATAAAAAAAGGTGTGTCCTAACCAGGCAGTGTAGTAATGTCATTCTACATTGATTTTGAGTCATTGGGTCATATGACCTGGGAGTTATTGAGCCGAAAAGCCACATTTCTCCATAAAAAAATGAATTATGAAATTTGGGGAGTATTAAACTCAAATAAAAATAGCTGTGTCCTAACCAGGCAGTGTAGTAATGTGACTCTACACTGATTTTGAGTCATTAGGTCATATGACCTGGGAGTTATTGAGCCGAAAAGGCAAATTTTTCAGAAAATGCATGTTTCCATGAAGAAATTAATCATGAAATTTGGGGAGTATTAAACTCCACTAAAAAAAGGTGTGTCCTAACCAGGCAGTCTAGTAATATGATTCTACATTGATTTTGAGTCATTCGGTCACATGACCTGGGAGTTATTGAGCCGAAAAGGCGAATTTTTCAGAAAATGCATGTACCATAAAGAAATTAATCATGAAATATGGGGAGTATTAAACTCCAATAAAAAAAGGTGTGTCCTAACCAGGCAGTGTAGTAATGTCATTCTACATTGACTTTGAGTCATTAGGTCATATGACCTGGGAGTTATTGAGCCGAAAAGCCACATTTTTCCATAAAAAAATGAATTATGAAATTTGGGGAGTATTAAACTCCAATAAAAAAAGGTGTGTCCTAACCAGGCAGTCTAGTAATATGATTCTACATTGATTTTGAGTCATTCAGTCACATGACCAGGGAGTTATTGAGCCGAAAAGGCGAATTTTTCAGAAAATGCATGTTTCCATAAAGAAATTAATCATGAAATTTGGGGAGTATTAAACTCCAATAAAAAAAGGTGTGTCCTAACCAGGCAGTCTAGTAATATGATTCTACATTGATTTTGAGTCATTCGGTCACATGACCTGGGAGTTATTGAGCCAAAAAGGCGAATTTTTCAGAAAATGCTTGTTTCCATAAAGAAATTAATCATGAAATATGGGGAGTATTAAACTCCAATAAAAAAAGGTGTGTCCTAACCAGGCAGTGTAGTAATGTCATTCTACATTGACTTTGAGTCATTAGGTCATATGACCTGGGAGTTATTGAGCCGAAAAGCCACATTTTTCCATAAAAAAATGAATTATGAAATTTGGGGAGTATTAAACTCCAATAAAAAAAGGTGTGTCCTAACCAGGCAGTGTAGTAATGTCATTCTACATTGACTTTGAGTCATTAGCTCATATGACCTGGGAGTTATTGAGCCGAAAATGCTAATTTTTCCATAAAAAAATCCATATAAAATATAGGAAGTATTAAACTCCAATAAAAATAGCTGTGTCCTAACCAGGCAGTGTAGTAATGTGACTCTACACTGATTTTGAGTCATTAGGTCATATGACCTGGGAGTTATTGAGCCGAAAAGGCAAATTTTTCAGAAAATGCATGTTTCCATAAAGAAATTAATCATGAACAGCAAAACACTCAAAAATGGAAGTCTTGAGTAAAAGGGAGCCGGAGTCAAAAGAAGTTTTATGACTAGTCTCGGCTCCCAGACGTTTGGTGAGCTGCGCCACCAAACGTCTGGGAATTTCATTGTCAGAAACTGTCTGTCAGAGCCCGGCGAGAACGGCCGGCAGCAGACACGCCTACATTTATTATTAGAATTTTATTTGGTAGCGGCAATGCCATTTATCATAGTCCTAACACAGAGCATGAAGCTGATATGCTCCAAACAAAATTTATAGCTGTTGTTTATTTTACAATAATGTTTCCTACCCGGAAGTGGTCCGCTTGCTACTGTGAGTCATCAGCAGGCTCAGTAACGTTAGCCTCGGGAGTCGGGTTTATTGCTGGGGAAAAGACCTCTAGCCGCCGGGGCCGGATGAAACACGTCCTATTAACAGGTTATGTTTGTTTCTAAGTGATTAATATGTTTCTCTGCAAACGCGGCGATGTTTTGCGAGACACCGGTTCTGCATGAGAACTGCCCACAGAAAGCAGGCCCGCCCACAACACTCATGATTGGTTCTCCGATGCAAGGCTTCCAACAGCGCCACCTAACGTTATGCAAAGATTTAAATAGTAATATTCTCAGTCTTACAGGAGTGAAACGGATTAAGACTGAGGACTGAGTCTATGATATGACATATATTCAGTTGAAACAGAGATCCTGGCCAAGGAGATGCACTCCTGTACATACCACGGGTGGACATACAGGCTTACATGAAAAGGACCAGCCAGTCCTACACGTTTATAGTGATTCAGTTGAACAGAGATTACATTTTGTTATTCTGTTACGATAGTGCCCAGATCAGAGATTACATTTGTTATTCTAAGATGGCGCTGTACACAGGGCAATGTGATGAGACATGAGGTTATTTTGACCTGTGACTGAGAGATGATCTGTATAACTATGAATGCAGTTATTATTAAAGAAGTTGATTGTTATGACAATAAAGCAGGGCATACGCACTTCTGTATGTTTTGATTACCACATAGCCTGTGACAGCGAGGCCTTATCCTAGCGTTGTGAGCTGTTTCAAGATGGTCAAGATGAATTATAAAATGTAGGCTAGAAGTCACCAGTGAAATGTGTCTATGCATCTATTAAATCTATTAACACGTTCACTGCCAATGACGAGTTGACTCGTCAAAAAAAATCCAACGGTTGACTGCCAATGACGAGTTGACTCGTCAAAAAAAAAAAAAAAAAAAATTGACGGTGGGACGTGGATCAACGCCCCCCACGTCTCCTATAAAAATATTGGAGCCACCGAACGTGTACAACCCATTCCACCGACCCACTAAGTGGCGACAGTGCTCTCCAGACTAGAAAAAGCCGAGCCAAAACTGCAGGGGAACGCGCGAGGAAACCATTCTCATACTGTAAAATGGATTGGCGAAACCGCTTTCGCTTTCGCGCATTATCGCGCTGGGAGCTGGCGGTGGGGGATTGCAAATTTGCATAATAGATTATGCGTGCAACACACTTTGAAACACCGGCAGAAAGCCCACAATCGCACGCAGCTTCATTGCAGCTGAGCTCACAACCGAAACGACTCATGCAGACTCACCCAAAGAGCAGCCGCCAGCAGCCAGGCAGCACAGACAGGCAGAGCCTCGCTTGTGACAAACGCTGCAAAGCCACCAGAGACACACCCACGGAGGGAGGAGTTTGAAGGAGAGGGGGGTTTCCTGCTGCTATGGAGGAAATTACTGTTCAAAACTATTGTTTAGATGTCTGACGTCTTACGCCAAAAATAAATGGTTAAAGTGACTGTTCTATCGAATTTCACAAAAAGCCATTTATCTCAGAATAAATTTTCAGACGCTGAAACCATGCTGTATTCTACTGCTAATGCCTACATAACTACTAACTCTACAAACTAACTCTTTTAGACAGAGAAAGCACACATTCTATTAGTTCTTTTGAGATCATTTGTGTTCACAAAATCTTAGCAGAAAAGAATCCTCGGCTCTTGAAAGATGAGCCAGAATCCTCAAAAAAAAAACTTGGCAGAACCTACCTACAGTATTGAAAAAACGGCTGGCAGTGAATGTGTTAAAGTGTATGCTAACTGAAAATGTATAGTAGCACTTTAACTAGCTAATTGTATAAAATGAGCTGGTGTGATGTTAATTTCTTTTCCCTGTCAATAGTTGTATGGGTTTTGGAGATATCAGCCCTAGAATCTTCTGCCTTCCCTTCTAAGAAAATAGTTAATACTCCTCATATTATATTTTTTATGGAGAAATACGCATCTTCTGAAAAGTGAGCCTTTTTGGCTCAATAACTCCCAGGTCATATGAGCTAATGACTCAAAGTCAATGTAGAATGACATTACTACACTGCCTGGTTAGGACACACCTTTTTTTATTGGAGTGTAATACTCCCCAAATTTCATAATTCATTTTTTTATGGAAAAATGTGGCTTTTCGGCTCAATAACTCCCAGGTCATATGACCTAATGACTCAAAGTCAATGTAGAATGACATTACTACACTGCCTGGTTAGGACACACCTTTTTGGCCCCGGTGCTGGTAATGCACCAGGGGCCTTACATTCCCGCATGTCGCCAAGACTATTATGCACCCTTTTAGCCGACTAAATGGCGGCTGGCCACTAGAGGGCGCCGCTGCCCCACTAAGATTTGCCGTCATACCTTCCTCACGGTATCAGCTGTTTCCCCAAAACAACGTGCCCAGGTCGCTTTGCAGAATGCAGCTTACGCGGCCCCTCCCCCTTGCTGCATGCCAGACGCACAGTAGAGAGGAGCTGTGAGGAGCTGTCCCTGTATGTTTACAATCATGTGTGTGATAAAGCAGGAGAACGCAAGGACCCCCCTGAACTTTCCCCCATCTAAAAACGTTGGCTGTATGGGAATATTTCGCCGTTTGTAAAAATACAGATGGCCATAGCCTCAACGCAAGACTCATCCGAATGACTGATGAGTCTCGCGTTGAGCCTAGGATGGCCAAGGCTTAGATCTGCGTGAGCACGACCCGTCGTAATTTGTCAAATTCAAGGTACATTAAAACGTTGTCTTGCTTCAACATACATCGCATCGCATAAACCATTTCCACCCGCAGGTTTGAGGAGTAGCTAACATAAACGTCAGATAAATACTCTATAGGCTAACGTTACCTACTGAGGCAGCTAACATGGCTAATTAGCTAGCTAACGCGGTCCATCGATATACAGTCTGGTAGACAGATAAAGCAGTGTGTTCCTTCTGTTTTACACAATGTTAGCCAGCCTGCCTGGTCTCTTCTCTGTATATCCAGCTAAGAGAGGAGCTTGTGAAGATTGAACGAACATCCCCACAGTCAAAGCACTTCCCTGAGATATCTATATAAAAACGTTTATTGCTTTAATACCAAAAATAAAACCTCCAGTGTCTGTAAGCTAACGCTAACGCGTTAGCGATTAGCTATTGGCTGGTTGTTGTGTACACTTGTGTAGGCTAGACCCGGGAGTTAACATTATAAAACACATTTCCTGGCATATGCAGGTAGTTGGAAAACCTGGTAAGTTCTGAAAATATGTGTCTATTATTGTGTTATTCCAGCTATCGTTATCGGTTGTTAGGTTAGAGTAATATGAAGCCGACAAAAACCGGCAAAACAGACAAGCGGTTAATGCTAGTCTGCTTCCATTAAAACCATTGTGTATTAAAATAAACGATAACGTAGCTGGAGTAACTAATAAAACACATTATTTTCTGAACTTACTTAAGTCCCCAACCAACTTCGCGCAGCTTTCTCAAAACAATGTCCTTTTTATTGCGGTCCATCGATATACAGTCTGGTAGACAGATCAAGCAGTGTCTTCCTTTTGTTTTACCAAGCAGTGTCTTCTCTATCTAAAACAGATCTATAAGGTGAAGAGCCTGTAGCCTGTAGATGATGGCTTGAGACTGGCTGCCACAGCTGTCAATCATCCCTTTTTATATGTCAAATACGTACTTAAAAACAAACTGATCAGAAAAATGACCACTTGCACAGGCATTAGCATGACAATAACTATCTAAAATGATACAACCCACCTTTGGAAAAAATGCGTGACGATACCATGCACCGGGGCTATGCCAGGTTTCGACCTGGCCTTGTTTTATTGGAGTTTAATACTCCCCATATTTCATGATTAATTTCTTTATGGAAACAAGCATTTTCTGAAAAATTCGGCTTTTCGGCTCAATAACTCCCAGGTCATGTGACCGAATGACTCAAAATCAATGTAGAATCATATTACTAGACTGCCTGGTTAGGACACACCTTTTTTATTGGAGTTTAATACTCCCCAAATTTCATGATTAATTTCCTTATGGAAACATGCATTTTCTGAAAGATTTGCCTTTTCGGCTCAATAACTCCCAGGTCATGTGACCGAATGACTCAAAATCAATGTAGAATCATATTACTAGACTGCCTGGTTAGGACACACCTTTTTTTATTGGAGTTTAATACTCCCCAAATTTCATGATTAATTTCTTTATGGAAACATGCATTTTAAAAAATTCGCCTTTTCGGCTCAATAACTCCCAGGTCATGTGACCGAATGACTCAAAATCAGTGTAGAGTCACATTACTACACTGCCTGGTTAGGACACAGCTATTTTTATTGGAGTTTAATACTCCCCAAATTTCATAATTCATTTTTTTATGGAGAAATGTGGCTTTTCGGCTCAATAACTCCCAGGTCATGTGACCGAATGACTCAAAATCAATGTAGAATCATATTACTAGACTGCCTGGTTAGGACACACCTTTTTTTAATTGGAGTTTAATACTCCCCATATTTCATGATTAATTTCTTTATGGAAACATGCATTTTCTGAAAAATTCGCCTTTTCGGCTCAATAACTCCCAGGTCATGTGACCGAATGACTCAAAATCAATGTAGAATCATATTACTAGACTGCCTGGTTAGGACACACCTTTTTTATTGGAGTTTAATACTCCCCATATTTCATGATTAATTTCTTTATGGAAACATGCATTTTCTGAAAAATTCACCTTTTCGGCTCAATAACTCCCAGGTCATGTGACCGAATGACTCAAAATCAATGTAGAATCATATTACTAGACTGCCTGGTTAGGACACACCTTTTTTTATTGGAGTTTAATACTCCCCAAATTTCATAATTCATTTTTTTATGGAAAAATGTGGCTTTTCGGCTCAATAACTCCCAGGTCATATGACCTAATGACTCAAAATCAATGTAGAATGGCATTACTGCACAGCCTGGTTAGGACACACCTATTTTTATTGGAGTTTAATACTCCATATATTTCATATTATTTTCTTTATCGAAAAATAAGCATTTTCGGCTGAATACCTTCCAGGTCATGTGACCTAATGACTCAAAATCAGTGTAGAATACACTGGCTGGCTGGTAAAATCATCGACAATTCGACACATCTCTGTTTTTGCCTTTCAAAAACCTGACATTTTATTTTGAAACTCTGAAGTTGGTCAACGCGCGGTGTATTTACCGTAAGGTCTGCAATAAGGGCGCCCTTGAAATGTAGGAGCGGCTGGCTTGACGAGGCAACAGCGAGAGTAGGCTGGCTTCACCGCAGTAGACAGACAGGCAGATAGATAGATAGATAGATAGATAGATAGATAGATAGATAGATAGAGACAGACACTGAGACAGATAGATAGATAGGGAACTCACTTCTCTCAAGAGAAAAGGTGGAGTTAAGGGAAGAAAAGAAGATTTTCTTTCTCAAATTAAAACACTTTTAAGATGCACATTTTCCCAAAGCACTCTGTTGTATGTTATTTTTAAATGCAGCCATTATTTTACTTGAAATGAGAAAAGAACATGTATTTATTATTAGTGTAGGCTAGTTATTTATAATTAATCCAGTTAAATATGAAAACTAAATAAACATTGTTGATGTTTATTTTGATTTAACAGTCAGTCGCTGACTACATACAGACATTGTACCATTAGGCTACTGCAATCATTGAAGTAGCCTAAGTTCAATGGCACTGAATCATAACGCAAGCTACTGTACGTTACAATGTTCCGGACCTTTGCTTGAGGACATTTTCTCTAACTGGACCTCTATGAATTTTAATTGAGTGCCCCTGTGCTAGACCATGTTGCTGCATTCACACTGTGGTGGTATGTGCTAGACCATGGGTTTTCAAAGTCTGAAACTGTGCCCCCCCTCCCTCCCTCCAGACAAAGCTTGCAAAAAGGAGGTCACCCTCACTCAATTCCTGGATACCTATGGGATCATGATTATGTTATTTGATCCCACAGACATTCAACAATTTTGTCAAGATAGCCTGATATTGTTTTTTTGCCATACTTCAGACTACACCAAATACATAAGAAGGTCTGTCTAAAGGCATTTATTAGTTTCAGACTCTGGAAAAGTGGGGGGAAAAACGGTCAAATTCTTCAGCGTCGTATTTGTTCCCCTAGACCTTTGGGGGCACTTTGTCAAGTGCTGAAAAAGAAATGAGGCAGATTCAGCAAAAAGTGTTAGCGCTTTGCTGTAGCGAATCGAGTCGTGTACTAGAGAATCACATCGAATGCTGATTATCGGGTTACATTTACAGAGGACTTGGAAATAATAGCGGGACTATGAATTGGTTCTCTCTTGGGTCTGTCTCTGTGTTTCTCACGGCTCTCTCTCTCATCTCATCTCTCTCTTTGTCGCCTCCTGTCTCTTCTCTCACAGCCGAGCCTCATCAGACGGCTGACAGACACAGTGAAGAGCATGGTTCCTTCCTGGCTGCAGGAGCACTTCAAGAATGAAGATGCTGCTGAAGGGGGAGGGGCTGTGCAGGGGACAGAGCAGAACGTCCAGCCCACTCCCAATGACAGCGAGGAGGGACCTCCTCCCCTTGACGGACGGGACTGCCCAGAGCCCGGCACCAGTGACGCTCCACCAGTACCCCCACCGGGTTTCAACATCTCCCCTGATAGCGGATTCTCCTCTGACAAAGGTACAGCGAGAACGCAGCATTTGTACAAATGGTTTTGTCTCATCATGTGTAGGCTTGTGTGTCTTTAAAGGCGACTGCGGTGTGTCAGAATATACTGTTTTTTTTAAGAGATCAGGCCACCACTTTTTGAACGATCCACATCTCAAACGGTCTCAACGTGACACAAATGGCAAGTTTATAAATGATGAGAACATGTTATCAACTGGGTGTTAAGCTAATTGTACGGTAGCGTAGGTGACTATATTTCTGTTACGTGAGAGCGGGTGGGGAAGGGGGTTGGTTCTGGGACGCCAGAACTTGGTGTTGAGCGTGTTATTGAGAGTGTTGTTTCACTAAAGTACATGTTTCTCTGCAGATGTCCCCACCTCCAAAACAGCATTGATGCCCCGGCTGTGGTCTGGAGAGACAGACAGGAGCCCTTCTGCGCCCCAGCTATGGTCTGGAGAGACGGACAGGAGCCCTTCTGCGCCCCGGCTATGGTCTGGAGAGACGGACAGGAGCAGTTCTGGGCCCCGGCTATGGTCTGGAGAGACGGACAGGAGCAGTTCTGGGCCCCGGCTATGGTCTGGAGAGACGGACAGGAGCCCTTCTGCGCCCCAGCTATGGTCTGGAGAGACAGACAGGAGCAGTTCTGCGCCCCAGCCTGCCCACTCCGGTCTGAAAAAGCCTGCTTTCAACCGGCCTGTCATGGGACCCTCCATCAATGTGAGTGTTTAATTTCCCTGCCAGCGGAAATATTGAGTTTCCTCAGCGATTAAAGATTGTTTACAGACAACACATTTGAGCCACAAACACAGTTTTGCATTTATATTGAGATAAATTTTTAATTGATGACTACAGCGGCTTAGATTTTCCCGTTATATTTTGGATCCAAAAGTAGCACATCTTTCAATTCATTTGCCTTTTTTTGTGGGCTGATCCGATACATGACACGCACACACACACACGCACACACAAACACACACACACACACACATGCACGCACGCACACACACACACACACACACACACACACTGTATTATACTTGCATATTGGGGGGGAATGACACACGTGGTCCTGGGCTGGATTTGCCCTTATTCTTCTACCAGCCGTTGGGGGAGAGCAAAGAAGTGAATGTCAGACAGTGGTGCTGTAGGATCAAAGTCAATGTGACTTATGAATATTGATTTGGTTATTTGAGAGTGATTACATGACTGTCTGATTGATCTGTAGGCCCCAGTGAGGAGGCAGATGGAGGTCAAACCTGCTGATTCCCAGCTCTGTGGCATGAGCACCAGAGCCAGACGCATCCTTCAGTCCCTGGAGCGCACGTCAAGCCCTGGAGAGCGGACCAATAGTGCACGCAAGGCAACTAATAACACAAAGGTAAAGTTACAACATGGCAAAAGCAGAATTAGTTTGTGTTTGAGAACCATTCAAGATGTATTACTCTGAAGTCATTTTGACGTGGTGCACAAAGGCTGTGTTGAAGTTTCCCTGTTTACTGCTCTCTCCTCCAGTTGACATTGACCAGCAGAGTGATGAACTACGGCCAGCCGGGGGATTCTCCCTTCTACCCTGGGAAGACCACGTATGGAGGAGCAGCTTCAGTCAGAAGCTCTCACAGTCGCCTACAGGAGCTCTTGGCCCAGCAGAAGGCAGAGGAGGAGGAGGAGGAGCAGCGAGTCCGCAGAGCGAAGGAGCTCGAGAGAGAGAGACAAGCTGCTGCTGAAAGGTTGGTCCTTGACTTTTTAACGCAGAATCGATATAATATCGTATCGTGATGACACTTGAGATTTACACCACTATCGCCAATGTGACGCAAGTGGCATTGAGGTCTTGAAATATATTGAAAATGTCTTAAAAGGTCTTGAATTTAACTTCAGGATTCCTGCATATACCCTGCATAAATAACTAGCATTGTTATCTTTTGAGCATGATGACAGTTCATTCAATTTAAATTTAAATTGGTGAAGCTGGCAGTTAAGTGTGGACTGGTAGGAATTGTATTTTGGTTCTTTTTGTTTTGCTGACTTGAATCCTGTTCTTCAGGGAGCAAGCAGAAAGAGTAAGGGCTCTCCTTCTGCAGTGGGAACTGGAGACAGCTGCAAGGGAGAAAGAGATGAGAGACTTGGAGGAGAAAACACAGGCACTTGAGGAAACCAGAAAACAGGTAAGCATCTGAAATTGGTGACCAATATGTCTTCGACATTCATGCACAAATGTATTACTGGGCCTTGCCCAGCAGGGGGCAGTGTTACTCTTGGCCACAGAGCAGCTTCATTGGAGCAACTGATGCCAAATAGATGAGAAAGAGCCTTCAGACGAAAGTGCATAAAAATCCAATAGCATTTATCAATCACAGATAGTGTTAATGATTCAATAGCATTTATCAATCACAGATAGTGTTAATGATTCGTAGCTCATTGGCTCCTCCAGGTAACAACTGCTTGAATGAAAATAACTCCTCCAAATAGTAAATGTGAAGACATTCTTCTCCTGTTCAACTAGGAGGAGCAGCAGAGATTGGCTGCAGAAGAGCGGGCTGCTGAAGCCAGAAAAGCCGCCAAACAAAGAGAGGTGGCTTCTCCATCCACAGGAGTGCTTACGAGTGATTACGGAATGGACCTGAACAGCGATGACTCGACCGATGACGAGTCCGCTCCAAGGAAACCCATACCGTCATGGGCACAAGGTATGCATGAACTATTGTACTGATGATACATGTCGGTTCAGTCTTCACAATGTATCTGAGCTGCTGTCATCTTATAGATTATGAATCCATTTTACTGTGACACTTTCTTTGGATTCACAATTTAATTATCCACATATTCATGATCTTTGAAAGTTGCTTTGCTTGTGGTATCTTGTTATTTTTAAAGGGCCTTTTTAGGGTTAAATATCTAGAAAGAAAGTACATAGGTTTTGCCAGATTTGCTCGGTATATCTCAGAGCTGCCTCAATAGCCTATAATCTTATCATTGTCAAACTCTGTAGATGTTCTGTACATAATGCTTAATTTAAGGTGTTTTTCCTCCTCCAAGGTGACCAGCTGGAGCAGGCCATTAACAGGCAGTACTATGATCCTCCTGATCTCCGCTCCTTCTTTGGAGTCATAGAACCTGTCAAGCTGGAGGTAATCTTCGCTAAGAACAAACCAAGATATTTCAGGCGGACCAGCTCTGGCGTTTGGGACTCACCACCCTACCACCAAGCGGGCGTGGCAGATAACACTAAGGTAAGGTTATGATTCAAGCAACATGCGTTGTGTTGAACTAGCCAACAGTATGTCTGACTCTGAGTGACATTCCCTCTGGAATGTGGTCAGTGTGCCCAATTGACCATCTGTAAAGCCACAGGCAACAGAACCTTCAATACAGCTGGCACTGAGCATTGCTTTTTAGGTGTAGACAAAATGTTGGGACATTGAGCACCAACTTAAAATATCAGTTAAATGGAGCACTAGACAAATCTGTTCTGCAAAAACATGCAAAACCATAATTAGTTTGTGTTTGAGAATCATTGAAGATTTTACTCTTAAATTAAGTCATTTTGATGTGCTCTACATTTATTTATTTGTTTGTTTGTGTGTTTATTTTTAAGCCAAAGGAGGGAGAGAAGCGCCAACAGGAGCTCTTGGCCAAGCAGAAGGCAGAGGAGGAGGAGCGAGTCCGCAGGGAGAAGGAAAAACAGCTGATCCTGCGTGTTCCCAAAACATATAAGTGGAAACCCATGCGCGTTCCAATTGAGAAGCCCAACTTGCAACCCATGTGTGTTCCCAAAAATTATAAGTGGAAACCCATGCGCGTTCCCAGGAAGCCTGTGGTTTAAAGACATGTCCAATGTGACTTGATCACAAGTTTTGGTTTGTTTGTTTTTCCATTTTTGTTTTGATCGCAGTTTATTTTTATTTATTTATTCTTTTTTTTTAAGAGGTCACTTTTTTATTTGCTGTGTATTTGTTATTTTTGACTGGAATTCGTTTGCGAAGAAGAAAAAGAAAACACGCCATTAATTGCTCTCTGCTCCTCTTTATTTGACTGTGGTCAAACAAACTCCATTATGAGAATAGTGAAGAGCCAACCCTGTAAGAAAATACTGTGGCATTACAGTAATGTCTGTATTAAACAACAAAAGGTATTTTATGGGAATGGTTTTGAATTACCTTTTAGTTTTGTTTTATAAATAGCTATATGAAAAAACAGTATAACAAATGTGAATTTAAAAAAAATGTGAAATATTGTCCCTTTTATCGTTAATTGTTGTACTTGGACAATACTTAAGGGTGTTTCAGCACATGGAATGAACTATGAAAGGTGGTTTAGCTAAAACAATTATTGTGTTTTTCATTAGACCAACAACTACATTCTACTGATCTCAATTGCATATGAATGGCAGTGTTTATTTGATCAATGTACATTTCTCAGTATTCCTCGCCACAATTTACAATCAACAATGCTTGGGATGAAAAACATGCTAAAAGGGAGAATACAAAGATAGTTGAAAAAGGATCCATCTGGTCACTGGAACACATACACTACATGAACATGCTGGCTGCTGAGATGAATGGGCGTAGCATTGTATTGTGGTTGAGTTGAAAAATACAAATTGCCTTTTTCCTAAGGGCTGCCCGGGGTTCAGCATCTAAAGTGCTCTCCTTCTCCACTTGGTCCCATTGCTGGCTGAGATGCATTAGACCTGCAGGTGTGCTAGTTCCAGTTTACAGACTAAAGGGTCGTACATACACGCCAACCTTGGAAATAACCCTTGTGGACATAATTACTGTTAGTGCATTCAGATATCCCAGCTCCCATATGTCCATGTCCTTAGCGGAGACTTCAGAGGACACTTGACTTCAGCTCCTATGAAAATGTCATGATCTGGAAAAACCCAACTCGAAAAAAGGAGTCCTAAGCGTTTTGGAATCGGTGTCATTGGTTTGACCTCTGCTACTTTTTAAACTATGCCAAGCCACCGCACACTCTTGACTTTCTTATCAATGTTTTTCCATCAAACATGTGAACGTGCGTGTGTGTGTGTGTGTGTGTGTGTGTGTGTGTGTGTGTGAGCGGGCGGGGAAGGGTTAGAGTGGGGGCATGATTGAAGTGTCTCAATCTGTACAAAGGTTAAGCATAACAATACACGGTTATTTTTCTGCTGTTGGTTGATATGATATTGACATGTTTCCCCCAAAAATATGGATGTTCCCATAATATGAATGAAGGATATTTGCATTGTGGAATATTGCACTGAGAACTGTTGCGTCATAAGACTGTATCTTTTTCTAAAGTTTTGGACTCATTTTGAGTTTTGGTTTGTTCTCCACACTGTGTTTTTAGCGCTTCTCTTTGACTATGTAAATATGACGACATCAAAATAAGCTATTTTGTAATATTATATCTCTAAATACATGGTACCTTTTTACAATCAAGTTCATGTCTCCTGAGTCTTCCTTATTCAGTGTACATCAAATGTATTTTGCCTCCTCTCCCGTTCCTGACATCTTCTGATCATTAGCCTATACTTGATGATATTTAGCTCCCACAGTTATTGTAAGATATTTCTGGTAACAGGGTGCTACACTGGCCTTACCGGTGTTCAGACACTACTATTGGGCTGCTTATGTCAGAGCTTGAATGTTTTGGTGGCAAGGTATTCCTGGTCATTTAATTCTCTGGGCCCCCCTGTGGCTAAAAATGGAGCCCAGCTCTATTGCAAACTCCTCCCTGTCAGCTATGCTGTTTTCTAAACTGGGGAAAGCCTGGGGCTTTGAGGAATTAGAGTTTTGTTGTGAAAAACTCGATCAGAATTCTGAATCAGGTCAGGAAAGTTTTGAATATACCGGACATTTCAGTCCACACACCGATTTGCTTTAATCATTCTTTTCTGGCCCCATGGTCAGACAGAAGCTACCATGCCTGGAGTGAGAAGGGGCTTGTTTCCGTCAGAAACTTATACATAGATGGTAACTGTGCATCCTTTGAACTTCTGAGGGGGAAATTTGAGTTGCCTAACACACACTGGCTCAGATACCTTCAAGTTAGACATTATGTTTGATCCAATATTCGTGATTTTGAAGTTCTCCCAAATGAACATGCTTTTTTTTTATGTTCTGTTGAGCCCCCCCCCTCCCCACTTCAGACATATTATTTCTAGATTTGTGTACATGTTTGATGGCTGTCGGGGCCTCCACTGAGAGGATAAGAGAGGCATGGCAGGAGGAACTTGGTGTTGTATTGTCCTAAATTATATATATCAATGATTAGATATCGGTCATCTGAGCAGTACAATGACCGGCAGGAAAGTCACATTTGAACACCAAAGCACATAAAACCATCATTCTGTGCTTTTGGCTTAATGTTGATTGTGTCCAGCTTGATTTGACAAGACTGTAGGCCTATAGGCTACAGCACATGTGGTTGACCCATTGCTAATTCTGCAGGGGTCTTCTCGGTACAGCTGATCACAAAACAAAAAGGATGTCTCAATAAAGGGAATATTTATCGGTAGCTACTTACTGTAGGCTATAAAAATGTATTTTACAGCTGCCAAGAGAGTACTTTTAAGTGCACAATGCTTTTTATGTGATTTTATTTATATTTTCTAAAGCCAGAATGTTTATATTTTTTAAGAACGTTTTGATCTCTGGGGCATTTAAAAAAAATATGATTATTCTATTCCAGTGTCAGTATGCCTTTTTTTCTTACCTCAGAGATCTCAAGGCAAACATTTATAGCTTTCTCAATGCTTTGTCTCCCTCCTTTGGCGTGAAAGTAAAATGCAGTTTGCATTGCGTCTCTATGGTGATGTTTGTGTGAGCAACATGGTGACAAGGACTTCATATGTGGAGCTTTAAAACCTGTATTATGAGGAGATAACTAAAGTAGAAAGGAAAATTGGTAGTCTATTCTCTACTGGATGAGATGAATCATGTCTAGTTTTGAGGTGGATATTTATTTACCCAAATATCTCAAATAGACTCTTCAGAGCAGTGATTAACATACCTGCTCTATGACTAAGATTCAAATAGGTTGCTATAAAAGAGGACATCTTCATACAGGGTAAGACTGACTTCTGATTCTCTTGAACTGGAATGATATAGACAAGATGCAACTTTGACTGGTGTTCAGTGACCACATATTCCCAGAAAATACAGCATGTGCAACTCTTTATCCAGGCAAGAAAAAATTGTCACCGGGCAGAACTTCTCAGAACATGTGAATTGAAAAAGACTCAGTGGAGTTGTGAGGATAAATAAAACATGCACATTAAATATAATATTGTGGGGGCAATGCATAAAATGCACAGCTGTTTGCGAGACTGAAGATGTATTAGTTCATATATTTGAGAATCAGTGAAGTCTAACTGTTGTTTGTAAATGTACAATCAACGAGCCCGAAAAACCTGAGCCACAGATGACTTTTGAACCAGCCGATCCAAGCAGAGAAGCAGGAAGTACTGCGTGCAAATGCCTGGAGGACCCTGGGAATTGTAGGCAGATCCAAGCAGAGACGCAGGAAGTACTGCGTGCAAATGCCTGGAGGACCCTGGGAATTGTAGGCAGGACATCAACCAGGACCTGAACCCTCATAGGTTTAGGTAGGAACTGATGTGGAGGGTGGTTCCTGGGGGGAAGGGGATGAGTGCGGAAACTTCCTCTTCCTGTCGGGGCTGCGCATGCCTGCGTGGGTCTGGATAAGCTAGGAAGCCGGTAGCTAACTAGAGCGTGACAACCGCCGAGAGTTGTAGTGTTAACTAACTGTGAATAAAAAGCCTGTACCGAAGCTGTTGCCTCCTCTCTTCCTCACGTAACGGTCCCGGGAGCGGATCGCTTCAATACGGTAGTCATATATCTATGGTTTATAACGCTACTCTTGGCAGTGCACGTATGTAGCAGATATAGACAGACAATTGATCAAGGGTGATATAAAACAGGGTTATTTACAGGGAACTAGCAACGCAAGCGTAACTGCTGTCTGTCTGAAGCCCCTGGCATATAACGCTAGCTGCTGACAGGTCTGGTAACGTTTCCACTCATAGTCAAAGCACAGAGCACCGAGTCTGTTTGGTGAGTTGGCGTCCTCGTGTTCTTGGCGTGAACCTGCGGCCCGTGACAACATGTAAGTAGTTTGAACTGTGTATGTGATGTGAATGCTGTTTTTAGTTGCGTTGGGAGGTGCAATGTAAAAATGTGTCTTGTCCAGTGTTGGGCAAGTTACGTTATAGTGGCGCATTGGCTGCCAGTGCGAGGAGTAGGACAGCCAGCGCTGTGTGTGTGTGTGTTATTATGTGCCTTAAATGTATCTTTATTGTGTGTCATGCTGGGGGCTGTTGCAATCATACAATGTATTTTAATATATTTCTCTGTGTTGCTGGTAGGCTGCTGTCTCTGCTGTCAACCAGACCGAGCAGCAGGTAGGCTTCTGTCCAGACCGAGCAGCAGGTAGTTTCTGCTGTCAACCAGACCGAGCAGCAGGTAGGCTTCTGTCCAGACCGAGCAGCAGGTAGTTTCTGCTGTCAACCAGACTGAGCAGCAGGTAGGCTTCTGTCCAGACTGAGCAGCAGGTAGTTTCTGCTGTCAACCAGACCGAGCAGCAGGTAGGCTTCTGTCCAGACCGAGCAGCAGGTAGTTTCTGCTGTCAACCAGACTGAGCAGCAGGTAGGCTTCTGTCCAGACCGAGCAGCAAGTAGGCTTCTGTCCAGACCGAGCAGCAGGTAGTTCTGCTGTCAACCAGACCGAGCAGCAGGTAGGCTTCTGTCACCCAGTTTGATTATTTTCATTATCCATTAATCTGTCGATTATTTTCTTGCATAATTGATGAGTCGTTTAAACTACAAAATGTCACAAAATGGTGAAAAATGTCAGTCACTTTTTCCCCAAAGCCCAAGATGACATCATCAAATGTCTTTCTTTTGTCCTGACCAACAGTCCACCACCCAAAGATAATCAGTTTACTGTCATAGAAGACAAAAAAAACAACAGAAAACATTCACATTTAAGAAGCTGGAACGAGAGAATTTTTGTACTTTGTTTTTGAATTAGTCATAACGATTAATCAATTATAAAAATAGTTTGCCAATTATTAACTACTCAATGAATTGACTAAAATGAAAGGGAGCTGTCACACATAAGGTCCCTCCCTCCACCCTCTCCTTTTCTTCTAATTATTCTATATGATGGAAGGCAGATTTAGGGGATCCACCACCTGCACCTTTAAATATGAATCATGTAGATATACTATTTTAATATTGATGTTGCATTTATGATCCGCTGTATTTGTTGTGTAATCTGTAATCATGTCTACTTGTCACCTCCTCCCTCTTCCTCCAGCCTGGGCTGCATTAGTCTTCATTGTTGGGAGGCTATTTAAAAAGACAAAATGTCCTTGTTCTTTATGACTGGGATGAAGATGCACCCTGCGTTGAAACGTCAGTCAATAAAAACGTGTCTACACTTGATCCGTGTGCTCCAGTATCTTTGGATGTTATCTGAAGCCTCTCCTCTAAGATTGCCCTCTCCTGAGAGCCTGCTGGGCTGCTTGGGTGGAAGTGCGCCTAACCTCATCCTGCAAGTGTGAATTCTGTTTATGTTTGAGTCACAATTTTACAAAATACTATAATTTGTATGCATCTCCATCTGGGCCCTTACATTACATTACATCATTTGGCAGACGTTTTTATCCAAAGCGACTTACAATAACACATTTTTGTCAGCAATAGAGCAATCAACTATGCAACACAGTCTATGACAACTACAACTTCTGAAGGAACAGTGGTACAAGTTTAGTTCAGGTTATTTTTTTATTTATTTTTTTAAGAGAGAAAGAAGTTAGTTCAAGAAGGGCCCAGATGGAGCCTGAAAAGGTGTGTCTTTAGTCTTTTCCGAAAGATCAAGTTCTTGATCTAACTTCTTTCTCTTAAAAAAAAAAAAAAAAAATCCCAAACTAACCTTAACTTGTATCACTCTTCCTTCAGAAGTTGTAGTTGTCATAGACTGTGTTACATAGTTGATTGCTCTATTGCTGACAAAATGTGTTATTGTAAGTTGCTTTGGATAAAAGTGTCTGCCAAATGACGTAATGTAATGTAATGTAATGTAATGTATGGAGATCTTGTAAAATTGTGATGGAGAATTTAAAAGCAGTCTCATCTGTGATTACATCAGAATAAAATGAAGCTAATATCACAATTCATTTTCCCGGCCCATGATACGTTAAGCTGGCGAGGCAGCTGGATTCACACAAGATCATGAGATCATGTCCCTGTCCCATCCTACCATACAGTTCATGAGATCATGTCCCATCCTACCATACAGTCATGTGAAGCAGTTCACTATGTTGCTGTGACCACTTCTTCTTATTGTCCATTTCCATCTCCCCCCGGCCCCTCTTCTCTCAATAGGTTGTGCATCACTTTTTTCTGTCCCCTTCCTGTCTGTCCATCTGTCGTCGCTCCTTGTCAAGCTGCCATGTGTTGGTTCAGCTCAGAGGGCTCCCTCCTGGAC